>NW_008346555.1:1141951-1149298 GCF_000622305.1 Nannospalax galili | reverse complement strand
GTGTTTCCACTACTACAAGATAGATACCAAATATCCATCATCTCCTCTCTCTCTCTCTCTCTCTCTCTCTCTCTCTCTCTCTCTCTGTAATAGTTAAGTGTGCATTTAGAGATTATTTTATGTGTCTGTATGTGTACCATGTGTGCCCTGGTGCTCACAGAGGCCAGAAGAAAGTGTTGAATCCCTTGGAATCGAGGTTCCAGGTAGTTGTGAGCCTGCTGGAAACTAAACCCAGGTCTTCAAGAGCAGCAAATGCTCTAAACCACTGAGCAACCTTAAATATATATTTATATACATTTCATTGGATATTCTAAGAAACAGCTGCATATCTATTAAGTACTATAGACTGAATGCTAACTATGTGCTTCCATGTATTAGCATCTTTTATACATGCTAGTATGTAACACAGCTCTCACAACCACTCTGAAGGAATATTCGATATAGGCTAAGAGTCAAACACCTAAATATAGTTTCTACACTCTTAATCAGTGCACCACACAGCTGTCATTTCTTTTTTTATTTGGCAGACTTATTAAGCAATTATTAGGTGATATACTAGGGACTGTGAATCAACTGAAAAAAAAATCAAGCACCTTTTCAAATTCAAGTTTACCAGTCTACCGAGGTCGGAGAGCATTCACTAAGAATTCTGAACATGACTCAGCTCAGAGTCCAAGCAGTCGCTCTTGTAGAGCATTATTACATGTGGGCAAGGGGAAATTACAAGAATGGACAAAGGTTTATTTTCACCAAATTTTGGTGACAGTCTGTGTGATGACTATATAGAGCATGTGGGTTTAGCTTTCCTACCTAGCAAAGACCCAGGTTGCATGAATACAGATAATTGGTTGACCAGTGAAATGGAAAAAAGTTATTAAAAAGTAGACATATTATTAGCCACAAAAATTGACTTATTTTACCTTCCTACCTCCCACACTTAGAAAACATTGCATTTTGGAAATGAAACACACATCAAAGTGGATGCACAGCATAACGAGCCTCCCTGTGGCACCTTAGCAGAATTGCTTCTGCTGCAGGCTTGTTTGATCTATGTTCTGACACACTTCCAGAGACTGTATCGCTTCTGTAAATATTTTATTATGCATCTGTAAAAATAATAACTTTCAGATAAGACAATGCTTCTATTTGCATGTGAAACAAATTAAAATAGTTTTAGAACATTTAAATCCCTTAATATTTAAAATTTTAACAGTTTTATGAACATCATTTAAAGTCGATGAATAATTTTGAAATTTTGAGCTTTTGTGTCTTTTAATTAGGGCCAAGTAAGGTTATGTGCTGTTGTTGATAATTGAATTATGTCTTTTTTTAATTTATAAGTTCCTCTTACATCTCTTTTCATAGTATTTTAGGAGAGCCTGTGTAATTTGCAGAATTTTCTATAGTCAAGATTTTGCTGCTTGTGACAATATGTCACTTAGATATTCCTCTTCATCTGTATTCCTGGGTCTGAAGGAAAGACAGACATCAATCTGGGTTTGGGGAAGCAATGCACAGAAGGAAATGTTTCCTTCCATCAGGTGCCCTTGCTCTGGGGCTGTCTTTGTGATGTCAGCAGCCACTGGTGCTCATTGACTTGGTCCATTAATTCACTGGGGGTTTCACAATATTAATACACCTCATGGTGCCTCCTTTTATCTGGAGTTCACACATAGGTATGAACTTCTTTTTTTTTAACTGTTTTGTGGTCAGTGGTTCAGTTAATTTCTGTTCAGTTCAGTGGTTCATGAAAGGCAAGACAGACACTGAACTCTTTCTGTTCATTTACTGCTTTCTAAAATCATGCTCAAACCACTGCCAGCTAGTGGATTCCAATTAGCTATGTTTTAAATATATCTATGGGCTCACTTATTTAACCACATAGATGTCAACTTATTCCACTTATCATCCTTATTCAAAATCTCCTGTTGGTTAGTGACAAATTCTATTTTTAAAAAAATGTATTTGTTTTTATTTATTGTGTGTGGTGTTTTGCCTAGATGCATGTATGTTGCCATATGTGTGCAGTACCTACAGGGACCAGAAGAGGGTGACAGATGCCTTAGCACTGAAGTTATGAATAGTTTAGCTGCCACATGTGTGCTGGGAACCTAACCCAGGTCCTCTGCAAGAGCAGTCAATACTCTTAATCAACCATCAAGTCATCACTCCAGGTCCTTGGTGACAGATATTCCATTTGTTCCCTGCATCCATTTCACAAGATCTACATCTTAAACAGTGTTCATTGAGTTTTAATGACAAGTTCTGGGTTTAACTGGTACATCTTTTACACCAAACTTAAAAACTGACAACTTCCCTGGGAAAGATCCGTAGCTCCATTCAGAGGGTGGTGGCATGTAGAGGTATTTTTATTTTATGAGTGTATTGCCTGCATGTATATAAATGCACCCATGTCTTGCAATGCCTACAGAGGTCAGAAGAGGGAGTCAGATTCCCCTGGAACTGGAGTTAACAGTTGTTAGCCACCATGTGGGTGCTGGGAATGAACCTGGGTCATCTTCAAGAGCAGCCAGTGCTCTTAACCGCTGAGCCATCTCTCCAGCCCCATCTGGGCACATTTTTGAAATGTAAAATGCAGCATTTCAAATCTGGGAATACTGACATTTCTAATACTTCATCATTTTTCATCAATCCTTGGCTTCATCTCATGTTACACGACTAGTCCCAGAATAAAAATGTGAGCCCTGAAAACAGTTTAAGATTCTTATTTTACAGAAGCGCTGCCTATGAGATATATCTCAGTAGAGATGTATTGTCAAAATACTGTAGTTTCAGATGCACTGAACATTCATCCACACCATTATGAAACATACTTGGGAATATATTGGATATATATTTTGTCTCGTTTGTTTAATTATGTTTCTAGTTTTTAAGGATTATTTTGTAAAGCTTTAACTTTTTGTATCAACAGTGAAAAATGTGCATCCTTTCAATATCAAATAAGCAAATCTACATGTATTTAAAGAAATTTAATTTCTAAGTGCCTCCTAGCAAATTCCCTCCCTAGTTCGTAAGTGACCACTTTTGAAATACGATGAGAATTTGAAATGATGACAAGGTGAGGTATTATACCTGCAGATTATAGATCTATATTATATGTGTGTTATATATGTGCATATTTGTATTCTGCTAATACAAGCACATTTTTATTTACCTAAGGTATTTCCTGTGTATTACTCCATAGTAATATGTGGAGATTATTGTCATCTATTTCCACAGTGGCATAGCAATCCAGAATGTGTCTTTCTGTCACTTGCTCCACAGTTTCCTGTTGTGAATGTTTGCATGGATCTGTGGTCCAGTCTTCTGCTGTTAAAAGAGTTCAGAAAGGAATATCATGCTTACATGTCTTTGCAAGCTTCGGTGGGTGAACTTCGCAATGGACTCTGAATTGGAATTGCTGGGTTGGATGTTCAACATAATTTGTCCCAGTGTCTCCTCGGTCATGGCTGTTTCCATTCCCACCAGAACCGAATGAGAGTGTGCCCTTCCCTGTAGCTTTACATACACAGTGTCTGCTTTGGATTTTTGCTGGGCTAATGTGTAGTGAGTGACAGCTCTTTGTGGCTTTAGTTGGCATTCATTTTATGAGTACCATTGAGTATATTTTTAATGGCTGGTAATGCTTGAAATATCTATGGTTATTTCTTTAGTTCAATTTTCTGTAGGATTGTTGGGCATTTTTTCTCTACCTTAGAAGGTATTAGTATGCTTGGGCATTAATCATTGTTCCAGTGTATAAACTGCAATTGTATTCCCTGTTTGTCACTTGTTGCCTGGCTGTTCCCTGCCTTCACTCCCATCCTTTCAGAACCCTTCCTGTCTCACCAGGCAGGAGCAGAACACCGTTTAGAGTCATGAGACCAAAATCAAAACAGTGAGGTTGAGTATTACAAAAATAGCTTCCCATTTTTCTTTGAATTTAAAATACTTCAGCCTGAGATGGTGGATTTAGACCTCCATCAGTGTAGCAGCTCTGATCTCAGCAGACCTCCAGAGAGGGCCTGGGAACACAGGGGACTGCCAGAGAGCCCCCGGATCCTCCCTCCATGTGGTGGTGAGCTTCCCCTAGTTGTGCCATACCCAGCCCCCTACCTGGGACTTTGTGAAGCCCCTCTCAAGGACCCAGGGCAGATCTGGCTTTGGTAGGCTAAGGCTGAGATCCTAGCAGACACCCTGAGAGGGGGTGTTCCAACTGCCACTGGTGTAGCTGCTCTGATCTCAGCAGACCCCCAGAGAGTGCTGAGTTTGGGCTTCCCTCCAGCCTCCCTCTAGCAGAGAGCCTGGGAACACAGGGGACTGCCTGAGAGCACCCAGATCCTGCCTCCATGTCGTGAAGGAAGCATGAGTGTACCTGACTGGAACCTGAATTGGATTTCTGTGGGTACTCCTGAATAGCTGATCTGAAGCCATCAGTTCCCTCCAAATTAAACCTGAGAGAACCTGAACCTGGTGCTTTACATAACCAATAAAGAAAGGATCTAGGCACCCCGATAATACAAACAGAAGCATACTTCAACTTAATTCTCACATCAAGATCATAAACACAAAAGAAATTCACATGCCAAAATCACAATGAAAGAATAATAAAATGGAAAGCCAAAACACTATCAAGGAATTCAATGAATTTAAAGAACACATGAACAAACAAATCAAAGAACTAAAAGAAGATAGGGTTAAACTTCTGAACGAATTCACAAAAGAGAACCATTGAAGAAAATTCAGGCAAAAATGAAGAAGGAAGTGCAAAACTCAATAAGCCAACTTGAAACAACAGGGGAAAGTCTCACCGCTAGAGTGAATGAAATGGAAAACAGAATATCAACACTGGAGGATAAAGTTGAAGAACTGGACCACTCAAACGAAGATTATGGAAAATTTAATAAAATACAGGAATGGAATATGCAAGGATGTGGGACACCATGAAAAGACCAAATCTATGGAGCATAGGACTAGAAGAAGGAGAAGAATTTCAGGTTAATGGTGATCTTAAACAGGATTGTAGAAGAGAGTTTCCAGAAATTAAGGAAAGAGATCCCCATACAAACACAGGAAGCACATAGAACACCAAATAGACTGGATCAGTAAAGAAACTTCCCACAACATATCATAGTAAAAACACTAAATTTACAGAACAAAGAACACTGAAAGCTGCAAAAGAAAAACAATAAGTCACATACAAAGGAAAGCCCATCAGAATTACAGCTGACTTATCAATGCAAACTATGAAATCCAGAAGAGCCTGGATCAAGGTATTTCCAGTTCTATTTCACAATAGATGCCAGCCCAGAATACTTTATGCAATAAAAATGTCTATTATGTTGAGAGGGAAAGAAAAATCTTCCATGACACAAATAGCCTGAAAGAATACATGTCCACAAAACCATCCCTTCAAAGAACACTTGAAGCAATAGAGATAGCATGGAGGAGAAACAACTATAACCCAGGGGCAACAAAAGAAAATAAAGGTATAATCTAGGAAACACAAAATTAGACAGAGAACACAAACAGCAATCAAATTGACAGCAACCAATACACGTCTTTCAATAATAACCTTAAATATCAATGGACTGAACTTCCCAGTCAAAAGACAAAGGCTAAGTGAATGGATTAGGGAACAAAATCCATCTCTTTGCTGTCTGCAACAAACCCATTTCACCTTCAAGGATAGGTACTACCTTAAGGTAAAAGATGGGAAAGAATATTCCAAGCAAATGGCACTAAGAAACAAGCAGGGGTTGCAATTCTAATATCTGACAAAACAGACTTCAAAGTAAAACTAATCAGAAGAGATAAGGAGAGTCACTTCATTCTGGTCAGAGGAAGAGTTAACCAATAAGATACTACAATCTTTTAGCTCTGGCACACCCAAATTCATAAAAACAACACTGCAGGACTTTAAGACACAGATTAATCCCAACTCATTAATAGTAGGGGATTTCAATACCCCACTGACTCCATTAGACAGGTCAACTGGACAAAGAATAAACAGAGAGATGTCTGAAATGATATCATACATCAAATGGACCTAACAGTCATCTTTCAAATATTCCACCCAAACACCAAAGAATACACTTTCTACTCAGGACCCCATGGAACTTTTTCAAAAATTGACCAAATATTGGGCCACAAAACAAACCTCAACAAATAGAAAAAAATTGAAATAATTCCATGCATTCTATTGGAACACAATGCAATAAAGCTCAAAATCAACACTGGACAAAGCCCTAGTCACTACAAGAACTCATGGCGATTGAACAACACACTCCTAAGGCTCAAAGGAGAAATTGAGAAAGAAACAAAAGAATTCCTGGAATTCGATGAAAAGGACAGTACAATACAACACAACCTATGGGACACATTAAAAGCAGTTCTAAGAGGGAAGTTTATAGCTCTAAGTGCCTACATTAAAAATTAGACAGAGCCCAAATAAATGACCTAACAATGCAACTCAAGACACTGGAAAGGCAAGAACAAATGAAACCCAAACCCAGCAGAAAAGAACAAATAACAAAAATCAGAGCAGGAATTAATGAAACAAAAACAAAACAATACAAAGAATCAAAGAATCTAAGAGCTGGTTCTTTGAAAAGCTAAACAAGATAGACTTTTAGCCCAGTTAACCAAAAGAAAGAAAGAGCAAATCCAAATCAACAAAATCAGAGTTGAAAGAGGAACCATCATAATACACACCCAAAGATCCAGACCATTAAAAGGGAAAAATTTAAAAAGCCTATACACTACTAAATCTGAAAATCTAAAAGAAATTGATGGATATCTGAAATCATGGCAACCACCAAAGTTAAACCAAGAAGAGATTAACAGTTTAAACAGACACATAACATATAAGGAAATTGAGACAGTAATACAAAGCCTCTCAATTAAAAAAGCACAGGCCCAGATGGAATTACAGCAGAATTCTACCAGACTTTTAAAGAAGACTTCCAACCAATATTACTTAAATTATTCAAAATGATAAAAACAGAGGGAGAACTCCCAAATTCTATGAAGCCAGCATCACTCTAATACCCAAATTGTGTAAAGGCACAACCAAAAAAGAAAACTATAGACCCATAGCCTTAATGAACATAAATGCAAAAATTCTCAACAAAATACTTGCAAACCACATACAGACACACATCAAAAAGATCATCCACAATGATCAAGTCAGCTTTATTCCAGAAATGCAGGGATGGTCCAATACATGTAAGTCAATAAACATCATAAATCATATAAATGGACTCAAAGACAAGCACCACATGGTCATCTCAGTAAATGCAGAGAAGGCCTTTGACAAAATTCAACATGCATTTATGTTCAAAGTCC
>NW_008346555.1:1141564-1141857 GCF_000622305.1 Nannospalax galili | reverse complement strand
TGGAAGCATTCCCATTAAAATCAGGAACCAGACAAGGCTGTGCACTATCTCTACTCCTTTTCAACATAGTGCTTGAAACTCTTGCTAGAGCAATAAGACAAGAGAAGGAAATTAAAGGAGCACTACTTGGAAAAGAGGTCAAATGATCACATTTTGCAGATGATATGATACTATATCTAAGAGATCCCAAACGTTCCACCAGAAAACCTCTAGAACTGATCAGCACCTTCAGTATAGTGCCAGGTTATAAAATCAAACCACAAATATCAGTAGCCTTTCTATATAGCAATAAG
>NW_008346555.1:1124372-1141395 GCF_000622305.1 Nannospalax galili | reverse complement strand
TTACAAAAAAAAAAAATCTTTAAATTCATATGGAAGCACAAAAGACCCCACATGCACAAAGAAACCCTGAGCACAAAGAGCAAAGCTGGGGGGATTACTATACCAGATCTCAAAGTATACTACAGAGCTATAGTCATAAAACAGCATGATACTGGCACAAAAATAGGCACATAGATCAATGGAGCATCATTGAAGACTCAAACCCAAGTACACGCAATTTCAGCCACCTGATATTTGACAAAGGTGCCAGGAACACACAATGGAGGAAAGAGCATCTTCAAGTGGTGCTGGAAGAGGAATGAAAGTAGATCCTTATCTTTCAACTTGCACAAAAGTCAACTCCAAATAGATCAAAGACCTCAATGTGAAACTGTAAACCCTGAAACTATTAGAAGAAAATATTGGCAGTAACTTACAACATATAGGTATAGGAAATGATTTTCTAAATCGGACAGAAGTTGCTCAGGAATTAAGGTCAGCAATCAACAACTAGGACCTCATTAAACTAAAAGCTTCTGTACAGCAAAAGAAATAAGAAAGTGAAGAGAAAACCCAGAGTGGGAAAAAAATCTTCACCAGTGACACAGCTGATAGAGATTTAACATCCAGAATATATAATACATAACGATCTTAAAAAACAAAGAATCGAGAAGCCAAATGACCCAATTAAAAGATGGGCTAAAGATCTAAACAGAGAATTCTCAAAGGAAGAAATAAAGATGGCTAAGAAACATCTCAGAAAGTGTTCAACATCGTTAGTAATTAGGGAAATGCAAATTAAAACCACCCTAAGGTGTCACCTTACCCCAATCCCACTGTCTAGGATTAAGAGAGCAAATGATACCAAATGCTGGCGAGGATGTGGAGAAAGGGGAACACTCATTTACTTCTGGTGGGATTGCAAACTCATGCAACCTCTATGGAAAACAGTGTGGCGAACGCTTAAAAAATTAAAAATGAACCTACCATATGACTTGGTTATACCACTCCTTGGCACATACCCAAAGGACTCATCCTATTATAGAGACACTTGTACAACCATGTTTATTGCTGCTCTTACTGCTTCTTCTAAAAAATAAAAAATATATCTATAAAAAGTAATAATAAATATTTTTAAAAAACTAAAAATGAACCTACCATACGACTCATTTATACCACTCATATACGCAAAGGACTCATCCTATTGTAGAGACACTTGTACAACTGTGTTTGTTGCTGCTCTTTTCACAATTGCTAAGAGATGGAAGCAACCTAAGTGCTCCTCAACTGATGAGTGGTTAACATAAATATGGTATATTTACACAATGGAGTTCTATTCTCGCTAAGAGATGGAAGCAACCTAAGTGCCCCTCAACTGATGAGTGCTTAACAAAAATATGGTATATTTTGTTACACAATGGAGTTCTATTCAGCAGTAAAGAAAGATGAAATAATGAAATTTGCAGTAAATGGGTGGATCTTGAAACTGTTATAAGTAACACAGACTCAGAAAAATGACATATGTTTTCCCTCACATGTGGCTCCTAGTACCAAATTCTTTTAAATTCCAGGTCCTTTTAATAAGAAGATGCTATACAGCAGTCCCTTCTGCATGAAATAACTAGCATCATCACGAGTCCAGCCACTCTTCCCAGCCAACTGTATGTAATTTGGTCCTTAATCACATGGCCTCCTGGATTTGGGAAAGACTAATGTATACAATCTGGAAGGCTAGGAAGAGAGGCATGGCCCATGCTGGGTAAAGGCTTTCCAGTGTGTATATCTTCAGGTCATACATACACCTCAGCAATGCCTCAGTTATCTTGAAGCCTTTGTGAGGGCCCACTCTTCCCAGCCAACTAGTCCAGCCTTGGAAGACAAAAGAAAAATGAAGGAGAACCCAATAGAGGGATGCTCTTAGAAGCCCTTGTCAAGAAACTCCAATGGACTTTCATATGAACATTGGAAAATTGCCCTGTTCTGACTTTTTTCTAGTTCCATCTAGAACGTGTAATGCTAATTACTCTTGCCTTTACTTCTCCTTCACATCTATTCATGATTCAAGGTCTTTCTTCTTCCATTAGAGACAAGAGTTATGCAATTTGGGAGTCTTTTAGATAGACCTACTGAAGGGATACTACAATTGCCTCACCCTGTGTCTCTCTTCAGCATGGAAGAAGCCAGAGCTGTCTGTGTCCTGATTCCCTATTGGCAATTTGGGTAACCTCTTCAGAGGATGGTGTGATAAGAATAGGAGGTAGGAATTGGCTAGGCAGTTAGGGTAAGAAGATCCCAAAGAAAAGTAGCCAGTTTCTTGGATAAAAGTCAAAATGCCCTTGGGCCTCTTAGCAACATACTCTGTTCCAAAAGCCAAAAATCTCAAAAGTATTTGGCAGCTTGTATCTAATCCTTAAAATGTTTTAGTATTACCTCTTCAGAGGGGGGAATGTTAGAGTAACCGGAAGCCCCATAAAAATAAAAATAAAATAAATACTTCAATTGTAACTTAAGAGCTTAAAATCATAGTTTTGGTTAAGTACACTAAGAATTACCTCACCAGAAACTTAAGTAGACCTTTTTCTCAGCCCAATTTATAACCTGTATATTTTGGTATATAGAGTGTTCAGCAGACAACCACTATCTCTTTAGGCTGAGTTCTAACCATAACAGTGATGACACCAGTGAGTACATCTGTGTGACTCTGTGCTCAGTATTCCCAGCCACGGTCACTCAGGTCCAGCGCTAGAAGAAGCAGTTGAGAGACTCCGGCAAAAGCAGCAGTATTTATTATGTCCAGAGGCTCAGAAAGACAATCAGTGCCTGCTGAGATTCTGGATGTCAAGGGAGTGTTTTAGCCAGGCAGGTGGGGACACATAGGCAATGAGGACTTATGGTCAGGTGGCTATATTCAGGATCAGCATAGAGTACTGTGAGGGAATTTTGTTGGTGTGTTATGGAAGGGAAGTTAGGGATCTGGTGGAAGGAGCCGCCCTACCATGTTCACACCTGCTCACCATCTGTTTGTGGACATAATGTGGGAGCAGGAAAGTGTGAGCTTTAAAATTTACAAGATTTTTAAATGTTTTCAATGTCATAATGAAGTTACATGGACTGGGTAGTTTATAAAGAACATGAGATTATTTATCATAGTTCTGTAGACTGGAAAGTCTACAAACCAGGTTAGGTCTGGTTCCATCCATGGTGGTGTCATCTCACAGTGAGATTCTCACACAGTTAACAGGAGTTTGCAAAAAGGAGAAATTCACCCCGCCCCACTCCCTCAAAGGCCTCATCCCTTATTGACACTGCCATAGCATTAATGTGTCAACATAGAACTCACACTACCCTCAGACCACAGCACCATCTACCTTTGCCTGTCTTTGAGAAGTTCTCTATAAAGCAACTATTGTAGGACCTTGTGCTCACTAATCTAGATGGAAAGGAACTCTGAAAAGCATGAAGCCTCCTGTGACGCCTCAGGGTGCCATCATGCAGACCTTGTACTGGTGACCCGGAAGAACTCATAAGTGGGAAAGCACCTGTCTGTGTTGCTTGAACAGCTAAACTATCATTGGTTTGCTGTCATTCACTTTCTTGACTTGATTTACTCTCATCTTATTTAAACCTTTTTCCCTGATTGCATGTTAGACCTGAATTCTCCTGGAAAAAAAAAGAAAAAGATTGTGTGTCTGTGTGCACACATACATGTCTGTAAGGAGCATGTATAGAGTTTTTAAAGGAAACAGAATTCATTTGAATGATGTGATCTAGATTTTAGGGAAGTTACAGACTACAGTGTTGAGGCAGGTGAGAAAGACCCAGCGGATTTTTACTGAAACCCTGAGGCAGCAAAGATTTACCATCAGGTGTCCAAGAAACAACTCTCGGTGTCTCATGTTTTTAAAGTCCTCCAGAACTAAAAATAAAATAAATGTGGGTCTTCTTCCATTCTAGTATCGCACAGTCCCTCATTTACACATAGATTTGTCCTGTTCCCTACATAATACATTCTCTGCCATTCTCTGATCCTCAGATACTGTCACTTAGGACACTTGTCATGCCTTTACTTTCTCATAAACATGTCAGGTCACCTTAACACACTCCTTTATACAATTGAGTTCTGTGGCTTTTAATTAAACTGCTCAGGGTTTTATCACCATGAAAATCTTTGAATTAAGAGGGTAGAATTTGGAAATCTTGGAGTTTATCAAGTTGAAAACCTTCACTTGAGTCACAAGGACACTATAATGAAGAAATTAAGGATCTGTTATATTCACATACATTTCTAGCTTAGCAAAGCAAGGAAAGCAGTCAGGTGCCTTCATCCTACACAAGTGTTCTCAATCCTGACTCCAACAGAAGCCTTCTGGGTGCTTTCAGACAGCTCATGTGACCTCTCTTTCCCTTAACTGTTTAAAAAATGGGGACAATATAAAGTTCAGTCTTCTACCTCATCTATACTTTGTGGATCAAAGGAGACATACAAATTCACATTTATGTGACTCTCCTAAAAATCACTCCAAAGGTCATAGCCTGCTCACTGAGGTGGTCAAGGACCCAGATTCTGAGGCAGCAGTATCACTGGACAGTCATGAAATTGATAAGAAACAAACCTGTCTTTGTAGTGCCTTCCTGGAGCCAGGCAAGCAAGGAAGAAAGTTTTAAAACTTTCAGGTGAGGGAAAAGAACACCTCAGAATGATTTCCCAAAGACCCACGGCATTAAAGGGATTTCATCAAGGGGAAGTCAAGAGGCTACTGCAGATTACAGATATGTTGTAGGCAACACTGAACAACCTGGATACAGATGGGTCCTCTCTAGAAATCACACATCATAAGAACAAAACTCAGCACATCCATGGCAAAGACAGGACACGTTAACCCATTATCTTAAAGAGTTTCAATCCCATTTTTATTTATACTTAAGCTTTTAATCCTGGGATAATTAGTCATTACCAGGATTTAATGACTGGTTTGCTAACTGTGGATCCCAGATGGAGCTGCCAGCTGCTCCCACACTAACAAACTGGTCATTAGCTGTTAATCAAATCTCTGGGATTATGACATTATAAGCCATAATTAACAGTTTACAACCATTAGTATTTTTTCTTCTTTTTAGTGGAAAAATATTCTTTGAAAGGAATGTACTTGAGGCTGATGCAGACAGTGACTGCTGGTTTCTCTGGGTTTTTGTTTGTTAGTTTGCTTTCCCTAAGAATAGCTTCTGGATGCTTCCTGCTTCCTTAAACACCATTGGGGCTCATCAAGTGAGCCGGTTCTGGCTGAGTGAGTTAGTGGGCCTGATCCTTTCATCTTGCAGGGCTTCGACCTGAACCACACAACCTCCCAGCCTCTGGGGAGGTTTCCATTGGCTCTTTGGTAGGAATAACAAACAAAACTAGGCCATTTGCACATAGGGCAACCCAAGGCAGATATTCCCAGAGGAGAAATCCTGGACCTCATGAAAGCTTACAGACCCTGAGCTGTGTGGGTAAAACCCGTCTTTGCCACGTCATATCCTTTCTTTTCCTGTGGAAAATCATGTCTCATCATATCCCCTCTTGAAGCTTCTTTCCAAAATGAAACTGATCATGCAGGTGTGAGTGACAGATCTCTGAAGCTTTTACAGCAGAGCTGGCATCTTAGTGAAAGGGCTGGCTTTACCTCTGGCCTGAAAGGCCAGCTCTCCCAGGGATGAGGGCAGAGGAGATTGGAGGGCAGTGTTTCCTTCCTGAACATCATTCTCTGACATTACAAACCCACTGAACACAGTGAATCTTATTGGTTCATTATGATTCTATTACCTAGTAATTGTGTTCAAATTTTCGAACGGTTTTTATCCTTAGCTTACAGTATAATGGAGGTAAAAGAAAATGGTTATATTTTAAAACTTTTAAACATTTATTTGCATGTGTGTGTTGTGTATAGGTCAAAGGACAACTTGGGGGAGTTGATGCCTTCTTTTTACTGTGTGGGTTCTGGGATTGAGCTCAGGTTACTGGACATGGCAGCAGGCACTTTTTACCTGCTGAGCCATCTCTTGGGACCAGAAATATTTATTTTTAAAAAGTTATTTTATGAGTTCCATAAAATGTTTATTAGAAAATATTAGCTTTCATATTAAATTGAGTATTTCATGTCAAGTTTTCTAGAAAAAGTCTTCCAAGAAGAAAAAAAAATTCTAAATCTGAATAGAAATTTTTTACAAGAACTAAAATTCATATTGAGGGAGGGTCAATAAATAATATACCTTATTTAATTTCAACTAATGCTGTCAACCATGTCCCAGACTTGCTCTGGGATGGTAATCACGGTGGGTAAGGATAGGAGTGCCTCACTCAGGCTACACTGTAAGAGATGACTGTCCATCAGCCACATGGGCGAGGGAGCTCTTGGGGTCTGTGGGACTGACCTGTGAACATGGGACAGTCAGAGCTTTCATACTTGGGGTCCATAGAGATGATGAAGTTTCCCTTAAGAGGTAGATTCACTTTCTTTTAAAATTAGGATTCCTGATAACCTGAAGGAAGAAAGCAGGGCATTTATGAAAGTCACAGAGGGTCAATGCCTGATTGGATGCTGGATATAAGCCTCAAAGTGTCTGCACCATTGAAGTGTTAATGGGGTTGAAAAATAAGTATCTAAGTCACAAGACTTCTGAACATTAAGACTCACCTTTGCAATATAAGGGTTTCAGAATGGCAGGTTTCATATAATGTACATAGTGCTACAAGATGCCATCCTGTCTTATTACCATGATCTTGTGTCACTCATGGAGGGGGAGATGGTGAGTAGCCTTGGCCCTGCAGAATTTCACATATGGGAAGAAAGATGAGCGCTGAGGGGAAATGGCAAGCCCTTTCTTCAGAGTCCTGTTACCAGAGTATGATTTTCCCTGGCATTCAGCAAAACAATGATTACTTTTACAAAGGTTTCCACTGCAACATGGATGCCCTTATTTCTAGGACATGCTTAAGAGAACTTTCTAGAGGTCACTTTCCTTTTTTTGTATGGATTTTTGGAGGGAGTGTTTGCTGTTGCTTTTCTCCCTTGAACTCAAACAGAGCTTGCATCCTTTGACACCTAATTATCTGACTTTTGAACATAGATTTTATTTACTGGGCAGTAAAATAGTGGAATGCTCCGTTATGATGCCCAATTAAGCAATTTTTTTTTTGCTTGGTGAGCTAAAAGGAATGGAAATCTTATTTATATTTTTCTCCAGTCTGTCTTCTTTTATCAGTTACTTGACGAGTGGCACCTTGAAACTGATAGGTTCTTTTTATATCAAACTGATAAGGTTTTTGAAACTGTTACTTTTAAGAAATATACATAATTGAATCTTCTTACATTTCTCTAGTTTTATTGCTACATATCCTGTATTTCATGGGCTTGCTTTTATTACCCTCATTCTAAGTTAAATATACAGTCAGCTTTGTGTAGAATTAATATCCAACATACTGGCATAATGCAGACTGCGCCTAAGAACTGATCACAATTCATTTTGAATTAGTGAATTTATTTAACTGGGTTATTATTTGCATATAGCTGTTTCCAAATTTTACTGGGAATAAATTAATAAGTATTGCCCTGACAGTGTTGTCTCTCCAGCCTCAGACCAGTGACAACCCATTCTTCTACTGCAGTTCCCTGAATTCTCCAATTACTACTGCATAGAAAAGTGAACTTGATGCTGAATTATTGGCAAATAAATGAGAGGGGTTGAATCATGGCATCACACAACTTGGAGATGCTTGTGTTTTGTCATGTGGTAGAGGGTCATGCAGCACTAGAGAAGGGTGATGGGAATGTCATCCAAACGCCAAACAACAGGAACCACACCTGACCCAGCCTCTGTTAGCCTAAATATTCACCACACCTTTAAGGAGTCCCTGGGCTCTGGATTCATAAAGTATTTATTGTTACTTTTTGTCTTTAACCACATATCGGTTAGTCTTTATATTTTTTCTAAATAAATTCTGTCATAATAAATGCTGATTAAACTTATTTTCTCATGTCTCTCAAAATTAGAGTAAGCTAAATGTAGGCAAGGCTAATAGCCATATAACCTACTTTCCAACTCATTGTGGAAACACCAGTATTGACACTGTATGCCTCAGTCTGGCAATGGAGCAGCCTCAATGTCCCTGATCTTTGTATTCACTTTTAATTACTAGATTGCAAGAATATCCAGAAATGTGTCAAGAGGAGCTGAAACAGCCAGAAACAGTGTCTGTTTCCCAATGACTGTAAGTGCTTCAACCCTAGATGGGGGAAAGTGATGTCCTTGCTAGACATTAGAGATTTCAAACTTCAGCAGCCTGGCACAAAAGCTGTATCTTCTGGCTGTTTTGTTTTAATATTGCTTTTTGAGACAGGGTCTCATGTATCCCAGTCTGACCTTGAACTCTATACGTAACAAAGTCTGGTTTTGAACTCTGGATCCCTTGCCTCTACCCCCAAGTGCTGAGATTACAAGCATGAGCCACCATGCCCAGCTTTCCTTTCGACATTCACATCTGGTGACACTGACTACTTTGTTGCAGGGTTAACTGATCCCCCAGGCTGTGAACACCTATTAAAGCCAGGTATCCTTCAGAGCAGTGCTTCATTCTTCTGCTGTAAGATCCATGTGATTCTGTGAAAGTTAAACCCACCCTAAGAACCCTAATAAACAATTCAATATCAGAGTCCAAAGTTCCTGTGTTCTTCCTTAAAATAATGGAAAATAAGTAATCTGAGTTCAGAATAAGTAATCTGTTAGTGACTCTCTGAGAAAAAGTATCCTGTTTTCATAAGTAAAGATTACTATCATTAGGGGGCTGGAGAGATGACTCATCAGTTGAGAGCACTGGCTGCTCTTGCAGAGGACTGGGGTTTGGTTCACAGCACTTACATGGTGGCTAACAACCATCCATAACTCCAGTTCCATGGCATCTGATGCCCTCTTCTGACCTCCATGGGCATTGCACCACATGGATGCCCTTACATGTGGGCAATACATATAAAATAAAAATAATAAAATATTTTTTAAAATGACTATCATTCCCAGATTTTAACTCATCATTAAAGAATGTTAGCACTGTAGAGAAAATGGTTAATCCATTTGTAGTCTCTCTGGGCATTTTTGGCAGTGAATTTCTGTATTTATAAGACATACCAATAATGAAAATGTCACATCTGGGGCCTTTGTCATGTTGAAGAGGGGAACTGTGAATGAGTAACTCCAGAGTAACAACATGGAGTGAGTCAAGCCTGGGCTAGTCTATTATCTGTATTTTGTTAAACTTGTCACAATGTGTTCATATATCAAAAAAGCTTCCTGTTATTGAACTACTTTAACTCTTGCCCATTTTTGTAGGAGCAGAGGAGAGGTACAACTATCTGTAAGCACTGTCTTCAGGGGAATGGAAGATATGGTGGGTATGGAAAAAAAAAAAACACAGGTGTGAATGATTCTGTAAGACCCATTGACTGATTAGAACAGGCCCATTGACTGGAACATCTTCTGTGATTATGGAGAAAGAGGTCTCAGGTCCAGAGTCAAGTTGACTTGGGATATCTTTAGCATCCTTTACAGCCATTCATTGCCTATCTCTGTGTCTAACCTAACATCCTCTTTGGAATACACAGACAGACTCCTACTGTCTACCAACCTAAACAGTAATAATTTTGCCAGCTAACAACTGAGGCCAATAGCAGAAATGTCTCAATTTGGGGTATGTAACTCAACTAACGGATATTCCTACCAACATATTTTTTAAATGCCTAAGTTTATGACTTTCTTGCTTTTTTTACTTTAAAAACTTCATAAAACTAATATGATAAAACACAGTGTTTAGGCTATCTTGAATCTGTGTTCCCAGATTTGGGTCACTTATATCTGTCTCCAGAATAAAATATCTTTTATTCTTTTTCAGGTAAGAGCTGTGTTTTTGTGTCAACATGGATTTAAAGATAGGTATAAGGAATTATTGGTCAGATTTCCAATTTGTAGATCTCACAGCATAAGCATCAATCTGGAAATCTAGACACTCCTTCCAAGGAGCAGGTCGTTTGAAGTAATAACAAGGGTGCAGGTTTCAGAGAACCAAACCTTGGAGAACTAAATATAGAATTTAACAAAATGCTTTCCCTCTCACCCCTTCGGTTCCTTGACTATCCTTCCCTCCCTGTGTCCCTGTTTCCCCCTTTCTCCCTTCGTAACATCTGTTTCCTACTCTCTCCCTCTCTCAGGCTCGCTCTTTCCCTTGACCTCCATGATTCCTTTCCATTTGCATGGCTCCTGCAGTTACAACAGGAATTGTAATCACCTATAGGGATATGGTGCGAAGACCCACAAATGAGGCTTGTTTTTCTGAGTCTGTGTCACTTCACTTAGCATAAGTGTTTCTAGTTCCATCCATTTACCTGCAAAATTTCATGATTTTGTCTTTTTTTTTGCTATGGAGTAGAACTTCATTGTGTAAATGTACCACATTTTCATTATCCATTTGTCAGCTGACAGACATTTAGGTTGTTTCCTTTTCTTAGCTATTATGAAAAGAGCAGCAACAAAAAATGAATATACAAGTAAGTATCTCTACAGTAGGATGAGTCCTTTGGGACCATGCCAAGGAGTGGTATACTGGGTCATACAGAAGGTTCATTTTTAATTATTTAAGAGTTCTCCACACTGCTTTCCATAGTGGTTGCACGAGTTTGCAATCCCACCAGCACTGAATGAGCGTTCCCTTTCCCCACATCCTCTCCAGCATTTGGTGTCTCGTTCTCTTAATCTTAGTCTGACTGGGATATTAAAGTGGTTATGATTTGCATTTCCCTAATTACTGAGAATGTTGAACACTTTTTAAGGTGTCTTGTAGTCATTTTTATTTCTTCCTTTGAGAACTTTTTGTTCAGCTCCTTAGCACATCTTTTAATTGGGTCA
Source organism: Nannospalax galili (assembly GCF_000622305.1). NCBI lineage: Eukaryota > Metazoa > Chordata > Mammalia > Rodentia > Spalacidae > Nannospalax > Nannospalax galili. The sequence continues at coordinate 1,130,487 of NW_008346555.1, read as the reverse complement.
TTTATTTTCTTGTTTGCTTTTTAAGCTTTTTATATATTTTGGGTACTCGTCCTCTGCCAGACGTGTAGCAGGTAAAGATTTTCTCCCACTCAGTGGGTTTCCTCTTCACTTTCTTTGTTGTTTCTTTTGCTGTACAGAAGCATTGTAGTTTAATGAGGTTCTGCTTGTCAATTGTTGACTTTAATTCTTGAACAATTGATGAAGGTACAATTTAGAAAGTTCCTTCCTGTACCTGTGTCACGTGGGGTACAGCCTGTGTTTTCTTCTAGCAGTTTCAGAGTTTCAGGTTTCACATTGAGGTCTTTGATCCATTTGCAGTTGAGGTTTGCTCAGGATGATAGATAAGGGTCTGATTTCGTTCTTCTGCAGGTGGAGATCTAGTTTTGCCAACACCATTTGTTGAAGGTGCTGTCTTTCCTCCAGTATGTGTTCTTGGTATCTTGGTCAAATATTAAGTGGCTGAAATTGGATGCACTCATGTTTGAGTCTTCTATTGTCTTCTGTTGATCTATTTTGTGACTATAGCTCTGTAACATAGTTTGAGAACTGGAGGGAGAATGATAGGAGCTAGATATTATCAAAGGGAAATGGGGACACTTTAACTGGGGATGGGGGAGAGTGGTTAGAGAGGGATGAGAAAGGGGAGATAAATAAAGCTTAAGTGGTGTGAAAAACCAGAGGGAAATGTAGTAGCTCAAGAAATTACTGAAAAATGCACATATACTATCTGAACATGGCGCATGTGTATATCCAAAGGCTATGTAACAAGAAACACAGTGCCAACCTCCCTTTAAGGTGTTGGTCAGGGTCGTCCAAGAGACTCCCAAAATTACACAGGCTATTGCCACAGCCCTTGATTGCCTCCCAGAACATAAAGGTCAGATCCTATTGCTGAAGACAGGACATACTTCAAACACAGGACTTGTAGCAATGGAGCTGGAACTGACCTTAAATCCTCCTCCCTGAAGATGAGCTATCATAGTTCTGGAGGACACTATGTAAGCTGCTAAGGAAGAAAATCCATCAATGATTCAATCCCAGCTTTAAAATGTAATAACCACTGGGACAAAATGATGCTAGGCTTGTGCTCAGGACCTTGGTATTAAGAATATAATATTTAGGTAAAGGGAACCAGAGCCCCTGGTGATGTACCTCCCCTTCCTTTGTCCCTGCAGCCTGGTCACAACTGCCTTCCACAGACTGGAGAAAAATATCTTTTCAGATCAGCATGTTGAGCCCAGCAGAGAATTTATGAAATGCTACCACATGATGTCATAAACAACATAATCCCTTTTGCTATTCATTGGGCTGCTTAATGTCTCTACCCTGTTACAGTCTGTGGACACATACTCACTATTGGTGTTTCTGACAATGATTTCTTTTTCTTAATCTCAAAAGAACCAAGTAATAACAGTTCAGCGTAACCCCTGAACTATACATACAGAGAGCAATTTGGAAAATAACCACCACAGGCATTTCTCAAGACCAAAATATTGTGAACGAATTTGCTCCTTTGGCTGCTTCTGAAAATTCAGAGTACAAATAAGTCCTCATAAGACACCAGCTTTCTGTGACATAATTAGACAGAAAGTCAGAGCAGTGCTTCAGCCTAGAACTCTATAGCTTGTAGAAAGCATGCTAATTCTCTGCCTGGACACATGTTTGAGATGGCCTGGAGACATCTTCTTCAGAAGTTTCAAGTCTGCTTACTTGGCTTCACTGGTTGGGAGAGAAGACCTGTACTCTGGGCTGTTGTGAGGAGACAGCCTCTGCAAACAACATTTCCTCACAATTGCCAACAACAGGCTCCTTGCTGCTTTGCCTAATGTCCCAATGTTATATCAGGGTTTTCAGGAAAAGAAACCACCATGAATGCCCATCACCAATAAAGACTAAAACCATCTGGTTCATCAATATATGTACCAATTCCTTTCTTTGTTTTTTGATTTTGTTTTTTTTCTAAAAGTACCCAGGTGGGCTTAAATCTTTCCCCTTTCCCCCATATACACATCTACAACAGACTCAAGATAAAAACATTTTACCCTCTTAAGTTCAGATTGATTAAATTAGTACCAACAAAACCCCTTTCCATCTGACATGCTCTGAATTTTGGTGCACGCATGTGCTCACATGTGAGGGTAGGTGTGTGCAGTGTTCACTGGCATCAGCACCTGCCTGAGCTAGGAGGATTACATTTCCTGGTTCTGTGTGAGGCAAGGGTATATAAAGCAACATTTTATTTTAAATAAAACTTAGGTTAATTGTTCTCAGAACTGGACTTTTCCCTCAAAATTAAAACAATTTTTTCTCTGTGACTTTGACATGTGAATTTCTTTTGTAGTTTCTGGTTCTTGTGTGAGACTCAAGCCTTCCTTTGTTGAGTTTAGATCCGCTTCTTTTTGTAAACTTTACGTGCCTTTGTCATTTATTTGTCGGGCATGAAGATCTGGTTGGTCTGGTTAAGGTTCTCAGCTTCAGGTTCTCTTTCTATTTTATAGTGGAGTCGCCAGATTGCTTTTGTCTTCAGGAGTTCCCACAGAGGCCCATGTCAGATGAGGATCAGATGCTCTCAGGTTTTCTCCTAAGGTCTGGGTCCCCCCAGGAAAGATGCTGGTCTCAGGAAGCTGGTGGCTGTGCAAAGGGAATGCAAAGGGAGGTGGGGATGGAAAGAGACCCCCGAGGGCTCCTGGAGACTACTGGGAGGAACTGGATTGGTCCAGATGCAAAGGATCAGGAAGCAGGGCCAAGAGGTTAGCCCCCATATCTGGGGTGCCAAGGCAAGAAATGGGCCTGTACCCAGGTAGGAGGAGAGATGTAGCAGGGGAGCTGGGAGGGTGAAAGAGACTGTGGGAGTCAAGGCATGGTGGGCATGCTGGACTTACCCAGGAGAGGTGCTGGCACCAGGATGCTGGAGACTGTGCAGCCCAGGGAAACAAAGGGAGGTAAGGGTTAGACTAGGCCCGGAGGGCTCCTGGCCACCAGGAAAGGTGCTGGCACTAGGACGCCAGAGGCTGTGCGGCCCAGGGAAATAAAGGGAGGTGTTACTTCACGCATAACAGTTTCTATTTCCATCCATTGATCTGCAAATTTCATGATTTCATCTTTCTTTACTGCTGAGTAAAATTCATCATATAAATGAACTATATTCTCATCCACTCATCAGTTGAAGGGCACTTAGGTTGCTTCCATCTCTTAGCTATTGTGAAAAGAGTAGCAACAAACAGGGATGTACAAGTGTCTCTGCAATAGGATGAGTCCTTTGGGTATATGCCAAGGAGTGGTATAACTGGATCAAATGGTAGGTTCATTTTTAGTTTTTTAAGAGTTCTCCACACTGCTTTCCATAGGGGTTGAACAAATTTGCCGTCCCACCAGCAGTGGATGAGTGTTCCCCTTCCCCACATCCCCTCCAACATTTGGTATCATTTGTTCTCTTGATCTTAGCCAGCCTGACTGGGGTAACATGAAATCTTAATGTGGTTTTAATTTGCATTTCCCTAATTACTAAAAGCACCTTTTAAGATGCTTCTTAGCCATCTTTATTTCTTCCTTTGAGAACTCTCTGTTCAGAACCTTAGCCCATCTTTTAATTGGGTTGCTTGCTTTCTTGATTCTTCTCGAGTTCTTTATATATTCTGGATGTTAACCTTCTGACAAATGTATCACTGCTGAAGATTTTCTCTCACTTCGTAGGTTTTCTCTTCAGTTCCTTTGGTTGCTTCTTTTGCTATATGGAAGCTTTTTAGTTTAATTCCAGTCAGTTTTTAAAAATTTACTTTTGTCTTTTTGGTTGTGAGCCTGAGCCTTTCACAGCTCTGCCAGCCCTCCAGTTTGACCAAAAAAGAGGCAGAGGCACAAAACCAAAACGATAGTCAAGAAGTAAAAGGACCGGGCCAGGGTGACGGGGGGAACGTTTTCTACCTTTGCTGTCCCTCTCAGGAAACGCTGAAATCGATTCTCAAGATTTCCATCAATATCGTTAGCCACTGATGTGTGTTTTCTGTGACGGGATGACGTCCCCTCTCTGGTGTTTGAAGCATCACCCCACTTTCTCATGGCGCTCCTTCAATACAGTTTGATGGCTAATGCATTTGTACATGAATCCAGCAGATGGGACATCAGAATACCTAAGGATAACTGCGTTCATGTAAGGGGGAATGGGTCTTGGACGGTAGGATATGAAGGGACTTTATACAGAACAGAGAAAGCTTCTGCTTTCACATTAGTCTCCAGAATGATTTCTGAGTTCCAGGGCCTCCCGGTTCAGTCCTGTAATCCTGTTTGACTCACCTGTGGCAAACATTTCACAAAGTCAGCCAGCCACTCCCTGGAACTTTTCTGATAGCTGCTGACCTGGGGTGGATGGGCAGTTGGATGTAGCATGGTAGTTAGTTACAGCATAGCTAACTAGACCTGGGCTTGATTTTTTTTTTAAAATTTTTTCCTCATACAAAAATCATTTCCAAACCTAACTTAAAAATATGTACTACTATCTTAAGGAGAATGGATGAATGTAGAGGGGACAGAGTTGTACTGCCTACCAGCCACTCTCCCTTCTGGATTGCAAACTGTAGTTTGGTGTGTGCGGCATGCTGTAGATAAGCTTTAGCCTCAGTTTGATAAGATGGACATGAGAGAATTAGCTGTCGTGAGGCTCTGGATTTGGTGAGCAGCTGCTGAGCAGTGCTAAGCGACTGCTCCCTTGCATCCATTGCAGCTCGGTATTCTTAATCACTAACATGGTTGGTGACACCAATCAGATTTCTCACTGGACAATGTTAGCCTAACCACATTTTCCCCTGATGGATAAGGAACTGTAGTGTGTGCCTCCTGTGCTGCCACTGGCTCATGCTGTGCTCCGGCTGGCCGGCCTCCCATGCTTTTCCGGGTTTTGGCAGAGATTCTGGACCAAGTTCTAGAGTCAGGCCGCTGTAAACAGCGTGTAAGTCTAAAGGTTAGAGCCTAGCCCACTTCCCCTCTCTCTTCTTTCCCCCTTCCTTTCCTCCTCTTCCTCTTCTCCTTCCTGCTATTCCTTCCTCTGAAAGGTGGGGTGTGACTGCATGTCCAGACTTGTCTTGAACTCCTTTGCTCATGTCATCCCTCAGCCTCAGCTTCCCTCCAAGTAACTGGGACAACGGTTGCATGTCACCACTTTGGTTGGCCATCCCTTATTAAAATAAAAATATTTTATGCTAGATTAATACATAAACCTGTCTTCATTATACAAAGTTACAAGCAACGTAAAGGAATATAGGATAAAAAGATAAATTCTCCTTCTTGTTTTAAAACAATATCATATATACTATCCTGTGATAAGATTTGATCACTAAGCTTTCTCCCAGTTTTTTTTTTTTTAATGTGACAAAGTACAATAACAGGCATTCTTACATGTAAGTTTTTTGTGTACATGTTCAATCATTTTGGTAAAAGAGATGTCCAGAAATGTAATGTAGATGAAATAATGCCATTTTGGTTAATAATCCTAAAATTCTTTCTAAAAACCTTGTGTCTATATATACTTTCATAGCCCTTCCATGTCTGGGTGATGTCTTTAAAAATCTTTAAAACGTCCACCATTGGGGATGGAGACATGGCTCAGTGATCAGTTATAAGTGCATCCACACTAACACGTACACAGATACATGCATGCACAACACAAATAAAAATTGAAATGAGATATCCATTTTCCACAGCAGTTTTACAGTAGCCAATATGTGGAACAAGCCTACATGTTCATCCACAGACGAATGGATAAAGAAAATGTGCTGTACACACACAATGGAATTTCATTCAGCCATAAAGAAAAATGAAATCATGGCACTTGTAAGTGCCAAAAATTGGATGGAGTTGGAGAATGATAAAGCCAGGCTCAGAAAAACAAATATTCACATTTTCTCTCATAAGTGGAAGCTAGATTTACACACACACACACATGATGTGAAAGTAGATTTATGTGGGGAAGTAGACTTAGTAGACGGTAAGCAAACAGGAAAGGGTAATGAGGAGCAAAGTATCACGTTTTCTCTCATACACAGCATGTAGATGTGTGTGTGTGTGTGTGTGTGTGTGTGTGTGTGTGTGTGATACAAAAGGGGTCTCTTTTCGAGGGGAAACA
>NW_008346555.1:1111737-1123793 GCF_000622305.1 Nannospalax galili | reverse complement strand
GAGTGAGTATAGGCTGACAACACAGGAAAGGGTAATGAGGAGCAAAGTATCACGTTTTCTCTCATACACAGCATGTAGATGTGTGTGTGTGTGTGTGTGTGTGTGTGTGTGTGTGTGATGCAAAAGGGGTCTCTTTGCTAGGAGGAACAGGACCAGTTGGTTGGGGAGGAAGTCAGGGAAGGGCTGCAGGGCATGAATACAAGCGACTTCATAACGAAACCCATTATTTTGTATGCTAAATATAAAAGAAGAAATGTAAACAGTAACAACAGAATCAGACTATTTTGCACAAAGTTTATGACCTTTTCCTGGAATGGCCAGTGTAAGTGACAATCATTTTCACAACACTCTCTGCCATTCCCTCTATGACCACTCAGTTTTAAGTGCTCATTTTCTGAAGTCCATCATCTATTTGTAGTTCTCATTTAAAGTATATACACTATCATGAGATTAGGCTGCTCAAAAGGCTTCAACGATTACTCAGTAGCCACAATGCAAAGTCCAACTTCATTGCACTTTCAGTGCAGAGGGCTGACTTCCATTCTCACCCACTGCTCACTCTGCTCTGACCTTGTACTGGTCTCAGTGTAAGCTTATTCTCCAGTAATGGTACTGCTCAGGTTGACATCAGGACCACCCCACCCTTCTATACCATTCTTGAGTTTTCTCTAGTGGACTCACTCCAGGGATCAGTGAATATACTGCCACCTCCAAGAAGTCTTCCTGATTACATATGGTAGCAAATTTTGCTCCATTTTCTAAAGTCCCAGTCTCTGTTTTGCAAGTCTCATCCTAACCTCTTGTTTCCAAGAGCACAAGTGATGATGTGCTGGCTCTGGTAGAGAGTAATCTTCCCAAGACAAGGGGACACTGCTCTCCATTCCCAGTGGCAATGCATGATAAACTCCAAAGAGAATGTCAAATAAATTAAGTAATGTAGTAAATATAGAAATTCAGATGGGAGAATTTGCAGTGTACATTGAAGTAATCAGCAAGATAGTGGGTTTTTCAGGATCCTCCTGTAGTCTTTTACCTTATTTGTGGGACTTTTTGAAGGAATCTGAGGTTTCCTAGGAATGCTTTAGTCACATGTAACTAAAATCCTGCTGGCAGCTAAGCCCGCACTTCACATTACAGGGCACTGTCGGGCTCTGCGATTTGTTTGAGGGCACAGCACAGCTGCCTAACATTTTATGGGACCATTTTATACAGTGGGGTTTCTCATTTTCAAAGAGCCTCATTAAAAATCTTATTAAGCTATTAAGTGTCTACAAGGTGATTTTGTGGCTGTAATTAAAAACACTCATTTAGGCTAGAATTATTCCCACCTTCAAAGAACACGTTTTGATTTAGCAGCCTTCTAAATTTAACTCCAAAGTTTCAACGTTTTTCTTTCCAGGAAAAAGTTTAAAAGACGTGAGAAAAAGGTTTAGCGTTTGTGAAGAATGATCTGGCTTACTCATGGGATAACTATAGTATAAACTCCTGGAATGTTTTGTGTCTTCTTTTTGGCACCTGGCTCGGGGGCCTGTCTGAGGGCCCTCCATGTGCTTTGAGGATTGGCATTTTCTGGAATCCTCCAAGGCTGTTGGAACACTGCTGGTGTTTATGCTGACCCTGATGCCGGGGCTGAAGGCGGGTAGGTAATGTTGAAATGCAGGTAAAGCTCTGGATGACCCTCCAGGCATGTGGGAACAGACTGACTAAATTTCAAGCACACTTCTTTCTCAGGGTCTTTTCATTTGCTGTTTTATTCCCTGACTTTCTTACCCCAGATGTCTGTGTGGTCTATTTCTTCACTCCATCCCATTCTCTGTTCTGAAGTGATTTTATCAGAAGTATTTTCTGACTGCGCAAAATAAATTATCTTCTCATTTCCCATCCCAGCTCTGCTCACACAATGCTGCACTTTCTTCTGTTTAGTCTGTTTCATTTCTCATCAAGCACATTCCACCATCCAGCATGGAATGTAGGTACTTGCTCTTTTATTTTCATTCTGTCTCCATCTACCAAAAGCTATGTCCAGAAGGACTGACTCTGCTTTCCAGTTGTAGTATCCCACAAGTTTAGAGCAATGCCTGACATGCAGTAGGGACAAAGAAAACATGTATTGAAGTTAAATATGTCTCATTTAAGTTGCCAGGGATAATATAATCTTAATGGTCAAAGAATCCTTTTAAACGATTTAGTGTAACCCTCTCCTTTTACTGAGAGATAAACAAAAGGTCAGATTGGTGGGGTAACCACCAAGGAAATGATGTGGTCATTACAAAGGCTAGGACCCCACCTTGCTCTTGAACTTCTAGAGCAAGCCTCGTCTATCTGAGGAACTTTCCCATATTTTAAATGTTTCCTCAAGGGAGAATTAAAAAAAAAAATCACAAAACTCTCCTTTTGAGAGCCCAGAATCAAGGTGAATATGAGGGGATTTGATTACATTCAGGCAAAGAGCAAGTTCCATATTATTGAGAATCAGAGATAAACCTTCAGTATCTGCTGCTCGGTGTGTTTAACATATACATTGTTGTTGTACCCAAGGCAATTGAGCAAGCAGGAAACACACTGAGAAATCAATATCCCTCACTGCTTAATAACAACACATCATTTTGTCAAATGGAATGTCACAGTATGGTGGCAGCTGATGCTTTGTTCCTGGGAGTGGTGTTCTGTGCGTCTAAGAATGGGTCGTGCATGGTGAGTAGACGCTCTCACCTAGGAAGCACTGCAGAGCCCCGCAAACACAAGGTCCTGTGATGCTTAGTCTCATTTTCATTCATCTTGTTGTTTTGGTGTCAGCAACTAACTAAATCCAGCCTTTGTTCCTGCCGAAAGGGTGCTGTGCCTCCTTGACACATGACCGGGAGATGGTCTGCACACCATCTTTGGCCCTGAAGGGCCCTTTTTGAAACTGTGATCACTTTTATTTTCCTTTTACCAACTCATGAGATTTCTTTTGTACCCTTCCCAGCTCATTCATTCTCAGACCAGACATTTTTTTCAAACTAACACTCAGTCTCCTCTGCTCTGTCATCTCTTGCCCACGCTTTCCAGAGTGTCTGTCTTCTTGGTACACTCCTTACCAAGCTTATTGGGGAATATCTGTGTCTACCATACATGGTGGGGAAGATTAATGAGAAAGGCCAGCACAACACTCTTGAGTGGGGAGTCTAACAACCGCCAATCAGTGCAAGGGCCGTTTGAGATGAATTTTTGTATCAGTGTAAGATGGTTCCCTGTTGTGCACAGACCCTGTGATACAGCAAGAGAAACACAAACTTTGGTGTTTTCCTTAATTTAAACTTTTTACATTAATTGCTAGCAGAATAACTTTAAAAGGTTTTTTTAACCTGAGAGACCATATAATTTTAGTCTCACACAACTTTTTGAAAAAATTAAGTACAACTTTCTACCTTCACAGAGGAAGAGACCCTAGGTCAGGTTGGGGGAGTGACCTCTGAGGAAGTCATGTGGTCGTTTCTAAGGCTAGGTCCCACCCTGCAGCCCAACCTCTATAGCAAGACTGTTCTTCATCTGAGGGATGTTCTCCTATTTTTTATGCTTCTACTTTGTGCTTCTCCTGGCTGCTGTGGAATGAATCTGAAGCTGCCAGGTACAGTTTTTCCACACGGTGCAGAGACCCTCGCTGCTGCTGTGCCGCTAAGATCTCAGGTTCCTCTAGGCAGGCCAGGATTTCTTAGGAACTTTTCTTCAATTGTCACCATCGGAGCAGAGATGGATATTGTGATGTGGAAAAATACCAAGTGCTGACTATGAACAATATAAAGGGAACCAGAGTCCCACACACCTGCAAATTGTCCTCCCTTTCACTTTTGAGCACACTCCACTATTTACTGATTCTTTTAATTTAAGCACCACATCTTTTTTCCCCTTAGTAAAAGTCTTTATTTGATACAAACCTGTAGGTGTTTATTTTTTAAATTTATTTATTTTATTTTTGTGTATGAGTGTATTGCCTGCATATATGTAAGTACACTCATGTCATGCAACTCCCGCGGAGGGCAGAAGAGGGTGTTGGATCCCCTGGAACTGGAGTTAAGGACAGTTGTTAGCTGCCATGTGGGAGCTGGGACTCAAACTGGAAGCTCTGCTGAGCCACCTCTCCAGCTCCTGCAGGTGTTTTTTAACAATGCAAAATCATGAAGACATGAAGATTGCTGTCATCATTATGATTAACATGTAAGCTTATCACTCCGGGTAAAAAGCACTGCCTCTTTCTGAGTATGTTCTCAAAACAGGTATGACAGACTTTCTGTCCGAATAAGGATGACTGTGGTCATTGCCTTAGCCTTCTTGCCACCAAAGCCCTGTGTGTGTCGGGGGCGGGGGGAGAGAAAGGGAGGCGGGGGAGAGGAGGAGAGTGGGGAGATTGGAGGATCCCTGGAATCCAAGAACAAGAAAAATCTCAGTTGAGATTTAGTCTGTTCTCTGAATTTGCACTTTTTCTTTCCAACCGTTATTATATATGGGAATTATTAGAGAAGCACATGCCTTGTTTATGCTCATTTCTTGGGGTGAGGCAGAAAGGTGTGCACACCTGGAGCTTGAACTGTTTATTACAGGGATGTTTACTATTATGGGAATTCACCTTGAAAATAACAGACAGACAACACACAGTGTGTCCACGATCAAGGGCAGATTGTTTCCTCCAGAACAGACAGGTGTCACGCAGCGTGCAGGGTGAAGGGGCACAGACTGGTGAAAACTAGCAGAGATGTCATGCCCAGTAAAACTCCTTTGAATTCTCATGATTGACTGTGAGGGCTGCAACATACTGGAGGTGAAATGCCCACTTTGGCTTCCCCTGTACTCTCTGAAGAGTGCAAGATTGAGGAGTGGCTGAAGCAGGATGCTGGGAAAGAAAGCAAGGCGAGAAGGGCTGATAAGAGGCATGAAGGAGAAGCAGATGGAAAGGAAGGCCAAGTGGGTGGCCCTGGTTAAGCCAAGTAGATCCTGGAGCAAAAGCAGAAGCAAAGACATGAAAATGAGATGGGCATTTGGGGTGGGTGTAGGGATGGGAAAGCGATAAGAAAGGCTGTGGGGATGTGGATGAGCGGAATGTGTCATATACACGTACGGAATAGAAAATTAAATTTTAAAAGGGAAGGAAGGAACACATTTTCTTACTAGTATCAATGCTCATTGCACATTTCCCAAGAGCAGGAATCACTCCACTGGAGCCTGAGGCTCCATGATCATTATGATCATCACTGGGGATTCCAGAAGGGAAGGTCTTGAGTCACAGGCTCCACTACCTGATATGTTCTTCTCTCAAACTTTTACATCAACACCTTCGATAGGTACAGGGTACGAGAAAATGCTTGGAGAAGCAACCAGTGCTAGGAGAACTTTAAAAACATGACCTAGGAGGGGTGACAGAGATGGCTCAGTGTTTACAAGTGTGAGGACCTGGACTCAATCCCAAGCACCTATCTAAAAAGTTGGGTGCAGTGGTTAGTGGTTTTAATCTCAGTACTGGAGAGGTGGAGATGGGCAGATACCTGGGACCAGCTGGCCAACCAGGCTCACCAAATCAGTGGGCCTACATCCTAGTGAGAGACCCTGCCTCATAAAACAAGGCAGACAGGCACCTGAGATGGCATAACACCTGAAGTTTTCCTCTGGCCTCCACACACAGGTATGCCTGTATACACATCACGTGTGTACACATATGTGGGGGTGTACACATTGACTGGCAGGCTGCAGGCTACATAATATTGCGTTGTTCAGATGCTGTACATTCTTACCACCTTCAAATAGGTCCTTCTGTGTGCCCATCCCAGGCCCTCCCCAGCACCTCCATGCTTCTTTCTGAAGATACTGAGATAGAAGGGTATCATCTGCACAGAGCCACACAGACAGCACCGCGACCAGACAGCTCAGGCTCAGCCCAGCTCAAGCCTGATAAACAGAAAACCAGGCAGGCAACATAATTATGAAAATAAATGATACTGACTGTGGTTAATCTGGAAGAGAGGGATTTTCAGAATTTCTGGCAAATAGGGGAAAGGAAACATTTTGGAAAAAAAAAAAGGTTATTTGCAATCACATCTGGACTGTAATATAGAGGAAAAAATACAGATGCTCCTGCAGAATACAGTCCACATCCACATCTCATGGAAAACTACAGATCTATAGGACAAAACTCCAGTTCTAATCCTAGCTTTATGACCTAGAGCAAGTTCCTGTCTCTTGTACTTTGCTTTTATCATCTGAAAATATTGGCAGCTCACACTTTCCCCATAAGGTAGCTGTCAATAAAATGAGCTGACACTTCCTTTTAATTTGGGGTTGTCAGAGAAACTTCAAGCAAGATCACTATGTTTGGAATACACAGGCTTACTGGTCACTTCTCCCTGTGAAGAATCTAGGAATTCACAGGCAGTCTTCAAAGCACACACTGTGTTAATCATGTGCATGTGAAAACCATCAGCTGGTATGAAATCAAGTTTTTGGTCTAGAATCTATATGGACCTAGTAACAATTCCCTAGTTCTATCTGCACAGACTTTAATCCCTAATTGAAGACATGTGTGTTTCTTAGGAGCCCCTCGATTCAAGTTTACAACAGTGTGATCTGCAGAATATGTGCCTTTGCAAACATTCACACCCAACTTGCACCCAAGGCAGGTGCCACACTGCACCACTCAAGAGGTACGTAAAGGCCACACACCATTCAGTTTTGCTACTTTTTGGCATGCCACAGACAGGAAGTATATTACAGTGTTGATCCATGATCTCTATCTGCTCTCCAGAAGCTGCTGGTTTCAGAAGAGATGTGATGACACTAAGGTAGCCACGAGAAGGATGCACAAAGGAGGGATGTTTGGTCCTGATGTGGTGTGCAGGGCAGGAAAATGACAGCAAGATTCTCAGAGATACAGCTGAATGGATGCTCCAAACTCAAACAGGTGTTTGCCCAAGGAAGAAGGAAGGGAAATTTAAACCTGGGGAGTGGAACTGGGGAAAACAAGAGTACCTCTGCATTCTGAGGCCTGAAGCAAACCCTTGGCCTGGAAAGTAGAAGTTGTGCTCAGGGGGGAGCTGATGAACAAAAGGGTCAGAGGCCTGAGGCTTTATTAAATAGAGCTTCTGAAATAGGATCATTTCCTGATAGTGTGTACTGATGCTTGCTATGACTGTGGGTTAGGGAGCAGGCTTGGACACTGGCAGGATGAAGTGGAGGTGGGCATAGCTTCCTTCCTGACCCTAAACTAGGGGCTCACCTCGTAGGAGGAATGTCTGTCTTTTCTGTTTTCCAAGTGTCTCTCCAAAGTTGTCTTACCCAGCATGCCTCCCTCTCCCAGCAGGTGTGGTTCAAACCTGCATTCTGCTTTCTTTCGTCAAATAAAGAGAACCTCCTCGGATTACCTACACCAAGGCTCTGGCCCTGGCAGACACTTACCTTTCCCTACACCAGACAGTTTGTCTCCTGCATGCCTGTCATCTGACAGTGAGATTTTTCTTCCCACCTTCAGGGACTGAGATAGTTTTAGCACTCCCATTTCCCATTTTCTTTCCCTGCTAGACTCTGATTCCCATCCCTGAGATGTACATTGATTCTTTTCCAGATTCCCCCCTAGCTAGAAGGTCCTCTAATGTGTTATATTGTATTCCCCAATGACAGGTTTTTCCACACTCATAGGAAATTCTGGAATTTTACATGTTAGTAGTGTGGGGGAATCAAATTTAATGCTTGGATATTTCCAGTCAACCAGAATGAAAATTAACTTTGCAATTAAAAGCCTGCTTTGACACTCAAATGAGTTCTCACTGCAGGAAGGCCTTTGAAAAGAGACCTAACTCATTGTGATTGATGGGTAGGAGGGGCTTCCTAGCAAGTTTCTTCAGTCAGAAGTTAATGGAGAACATCCCTGTTCAGGGGTCACTGGGAGCTGGTAATTGAGGCAATTAGATTCTGTAAAGCAGGTGAGCTGTGAACAAATGAACTCCTCGATGACAGCAGGGGACAGCATGTGGCCTCCATATTTATACTGTGCAGCCATACTGTCTCTCTTTTTAAAACAGAAGAAACTGTCATCACTGGATGAAACTGGATTTAACAGCAAGCTACATGAGCTCATGATTCTCTGCACTGAGCATTTTTCAAAGGATAATGAGAGAAAGAGATACAGCTAAGCTACATCTATAGGTTGATACTTTTGAAAAAAAATAACCAAAAAGCGAGATGTCACAGAACAGCACTAGTGAGGTGATGATTACCATACAGAGGACATGGCACGCCATACCCTTTGTCCTGCACTCTCCTCTCCTGGCTTAATGTGTAATAGTCCTTCCTGATTACTTTTCTCTCCCCATACTCCTTACAGTTCAGAGCGAGGAAGATCTTTTAGTAGTGACATTTTGGTGGCATTTTAAATAATGGATTTATAGAATAAGTCTGTTTATGCAGCAATGGTTGTAATTTGGAAGCAGGTAAATGCAAATATCAGCCCCTAACTTGCATGAAAGCTCAGCTGACAGGTTGTGTGTGGAGTTCACTCAACCTTTCCGGGAAGCAGGAACAACAGTGCGAGTCATCTGCTCATCTTTCTGGGAACCTGAGTGACTCTAAAAATGCTAACTGCCCTCCAGCTCTCAAGCTTTCTGCAGCTCTGCACTTCATTCCTAACTCCAGTCTCTTTATAAACTGTTTTGGAACATTAACAACGATTATCTTTATGAAGTAAGAGGGAATGGTAAACCGTTGTTAGAAACAGAAGGACATGGGCCTATTTATGTTTGGACAGTGTGGTGATGATATGGATATTCGGTATGAGTCACCTAAAACATGGCTGACACTGGACATCTTGGGGTGGGTGGCTATGAATTAGCACAAAATGACTGATGCTATATATCCCGGGAACTCCAAAGTAAACAGTAACGTAATCTGTTACATAACGATTATTGGCAGACTTCTACTTTTGTGGAGGTTCTGTATAAATATGGCCTTGGGGTCAAAGCTCTGGGCCCTTCATCAGCCTGCCTGGATGCCTTCGTCTGTAGACCTATGTGCCTGTCTTTGTTCAGTCTGTGTGTTAGTCTATGCGTGTGGGCGTGTGCCTGCCTGTATGCGACCTGTTTGCAGGGGGGTCGTGCCTGCCTGTTTGCCAGTTTATGTGCATAGGGATGTGTCTGCCCGTGTGAGACCTGTGGGGCAGGGCATGTGTCTGCGTTCCTGCTGCTTACCTAGCAGCCTGTGTGAGGTGAGTAAAGAATACTTTATCTGCCTGCAGCTCCTTGAAATTTCCTGTGACTCTCATACTTTCTGGACATTAGAGCATGGATCTCATAGCCACCCCTACTTGACAATTTTTAGCTCATTTTAATCCTGAACATAGCTATAGTGATTATATCAAACTTTACATATGAAAAAAATGAGGCTCAGGATGCTCAGCAGTGATGTCTACTGTGTAGCTGATTAGGGTGTTGACACAGTTCTAATGAGCTCATTACCCTTCCCTTAGCTTTAGCTTCTGCAATGGTGTTATGCTGACTTTTCATAATTAATTTAGGTTAGTTCCCGTGATTACATCAAATTCCTTGAAACTAACTGGGTGGTTTTTTCCTTGTGCACTTTCTTTCATGTCTTCTGTTCTGGATTTATTCCCTTTAATGAGTGAATGTACAGTACATTCTTGTGAAGAGATTGTTTTCTTTGGAGGAAGTTAAGCACAGGTGATGTACCTCTTCTGTGATCTGCCCATGTTACCTGGGTGGGGCTTCTGTGGGCTTTTTGGGCCACAGAGTTATCAGTGCTCACCTTGTATGTTCCAGAGTTTTCTATCAGAATAGCTATAAAATGGGCACAATTAGAAACTGGTATCAAGAGATCTTTCTTAATGAAGACAGATTCCTTTCTCCTCTATTTTGTTGTGCCACAGAGGATTGAAGGAGCATTTATGGAGTGTATTTCACTTTACCATTTCTTCTTTTTGCTTGAAACATAGGTTAAAAGGGGATATTTATTACAAGAGGGTGTTTATTTAAAGGATATTTTCTGGGCATTCATCTTAAGAAGGAGAAGTTTGATTATGGGATGGTATTCAAGGGGTGCCCACAAAGCCATTTATGCAGAAGACCCCTTAGACTCACCTTGACTGTACACCTGGTCCTTTAATCTTTGGGAGCAGTCAACTTCTTTTGTTTGTGAAATTCAACCTTGCTATTCTCAAAAGCTTACTAATAAAATTGAGCTAATCACAAGCCTGTATTTTTCACCATCTGTTAGAATTTGGAACATAGCTTTATGTTTACAAACTACCTTACATATACTTTGCCATTGGTATATACTTTAGAAATAACATAAATGTATCTTTTCTTGGTTGCCTCCATTAAAACATATTGGGTGACAATATGGAATTTGGGTTGATCAACATTTGGTATAAAGAATCAATAGGAAAATATTTGCTTTTTATGGTAGCTAATAATAGGTATCTTTACAATTTGTAGGCAACAGCCAGATATCCTTTCAAATATGTATTTGTATGGTAGGCAATCCATCTACACTATGCGCAACATACCCGTTTGAAAGAAAAGTCTAGCTGACGTATCTATGTATTTGACAGATATAATAAAAATATTGAATAAGTTTTTTTCAGGAATATATTCCGTCAGAATATTCTGATTACCCAAGATTGTTATTTAATCAGATTTACCACCTTATATAGAGATTATCGTTTTCCAAAGAAATAAGACACAATAGAGCCAAACCACCACTAAAATTCTATTGTTGACAATAGGATTAACAACAAAAAGACTTTTCAAAACTTTATGGCTACTATTCTAAATATAAGTTGTATTACTTGGAGTCTTAGAACTAGGGCCCATAATGGAGTTAGGCTACAGTTACTTATTCTAAAATATATTGCTTTGCTCCAGTTAATTTGTCATAATCATGTTCCTAACTTGATTATAAGAGTTAAGTTATGCAAGAGCAAAGCCAAGTCAGAAACAGAAAGATAGAATGATGTGAGAAAAATTCAGTTTTAAGACATAAGTTGTTTGGACTCTATTCAGAGCCCAACAACTAGATTTGAGGTGTGTGTGTGTGTGTGTGTGTGTGTGTGTGTGTGTGTGTCTGGAGGTTTAATCTAGGGCATCATACATATTAGTAAGCACTATACTACTGAGCTAGCTATATTCCCCAGGCTGAGGACTGCCTTCTTTGGTGGTCATAGATGCTTATGAAAAAGAATATAATAAGCCCCAAGTTTCTGAAGGTCCGGCACAAAGATATAAACACTAGTTATTGTTTTATGCATTCTTCATAAGGAAGAATGAGATGCATCACAATAAGGAATTATTCCCACCTGTCCCCACCTGCCTCTTAGGAGTCCATTCGATGCACATTCTCAGGGGGCAGCATCCCAACATTCAGCTTTTGCATATGATCTGTATAGCGCCTTTGAAAGCTTGTGTGTTTTCTGGAATTACAATTCCAGAAATAACAATTCATCGCTTTAGCTGTGGAAGAGTTCCCTACCCTTGCTCTTATTTTTCTTGTGTAACTAGCTTATAAAGAAATGGCACAGATTTTAAAAAAATTTATGTGTATGAGTGTTTTCCCACATGTATGTAAAGTGAACCACATGTGTGTAAACCTGCAGAGGCCAGAAGAGCGTATCAGATCCCCTGAAACTGGAGTTAAAGAGAGTTGTTAGGTACCATGTGGGTGCTGGGAACTGAACCCAGGTCTTCTGGAAGAGCAGCCCGTCTTCTTAACCACTAAGTGATCTCTCTAGTCCCCTGATGCAGAATTACAATTTCTTCATATTGGATTTCTGAATCCAATGCAGACAGAAAAGAAGTGCTTGAGAATCCACCAGGTGAGAGAAAGGTAGGTTTATCCAGAAGAGAGAAATAACCACACTATTGTCATTTCTTAGGGAAGTAAAAACAATGAGATATTAAAATGCATGTGCAGTTTTAGTTAAAACACATTTTTGGATTATTAGTTGTTAATAAGATGTGCTCCTTGACAATTTCATACATGTATATGGTGCCTTCAGATTCCTCTTACCCCCTCCCTCTCTTATC
>NW_008346555.1:1079128-1111401 GCF_000622305.1 Nannospalax galili | reverse complement strand
CTCCCTCTTTTGCCCCCTCCCTCTCTTGCCCCCTCCCTCTTTTGCCTCCTCCCTCTCTTGCCCCCCTCTCTTAACCCCTCCCACCCACCAAACCTCCTCCTTCCTATCCATCCCTTTCCCAGATTCCTGTCTTTTTGTTTGCTTGTTGTGAGACTATGACTGTAGAGCTATAGCCATCAGAGTCTGTGGGCTTGCCAGTGGGACCCAAATGAAAATGAAATACCCCTTCCCAAATCCACTAGTGGTCAAATGTTCAGCAGGATGAAGCAGGCCCCTGAGCCCCTCTTCTCATTCAGGCCTGACTGTTGACAAGTCCTTTCTTGTGAAGACCCAGTGCAGAAAACCTCAGCTGGTGTGAGCTCACTAGTGCAGTGGCAGTGTTATGCCAGAAGAGGCATTTCACAGCCCTTTCTTCTCCCTGCCTTCCAGCTCTTATAGTCTTTCTGTGCTTGTTCCATAATGATCCCTGAGCCTTAGAGGGGGTTCTGCAATGTCTTGTTTAGGAATGAGCTCAGCTCTCTGATTCTTGTATAGCCATGAGTCTCCACAGTCACCACCATTCACCAGAAAAAGAGGCTTCCTGATTAAGGCTGGGTGTCGCACTCATTTTCAGGCATCAATACAAATATTTAATTTTTTATTATATGCATATGTATGTGCATGTGTCTGTGCGTGGGTATGTGCTCGTGACTACAGAAACCAGAGGCGTGCCATCCTTGATAAACTGGATGGTGGTTATGAGCTACCTAACATGGTTGCTGGAAATTGAACTTGAGTCCTGTGGAGGAGCAGAACATGTTCTTAATCATGAAGCCATCTCTCCAATCCCCTCAACATAAATATTTAGGTGGCAGTTTGATGCTATGACAATTTAGCTAAAGTACACTAGTAAGGTCCCCCCCTTAGAGTCTAAAACCTTCTTGGTCATAGTTTACATATGTAACATAGTGTACAGCACCAGACATGGAATCCCTCCTGTGGTGCAGGTCTCAATTTCAATCACAGACTGTCTGGTCACCCCATAACAGCCTTACTTACTGCACAAGTGTACACACCCTATCTGGCGGGTTCATAGGGTTCAAAGATGGCCAGGACTACTGATGCCTTTTCTCTCCCTGCAAAGCTCCTTCCAACATTATGAATGCTAGCTACCAGGGAGAAGGCTTCCAGCTCAGTTCCACCTCAAGTTCTATATATTTTGCAACCAAGGTATGTGATGTCTTCAGCAACAGGGTCTACCATTTAGTTAGAACTATCATTGATTTCTAGTGAGCAGCAAAGAGGATGGTGGGTCTTGTATTATTTTGGGACCCTCTGGGGCCTCCATGACCAACAACTCATGAGGAAGTGTGGAATTTTTGTTTAATAATCCATAGCTTTTAGGAGCAACATTACCCAGCTTTGCTGGTACACCCTTCAAACTCTCTTTTTCTCTACTTTTTCAGCAGTATTTTTTCAGGCAGGCGTGAACAGCTGAGTGCTGTTGTCTTCACTATCCTGGCAGTTTGTTGCTGTCTCAAGTGGGAGAAAGTTCCAATATCCACCCAATCATGAGTCTCCTCAGGGAATCCCTATAGGTCTCTGCAGCCCAAGGCACTGGGTTCCTAGGGATTTGTAAGAATAAATGAAAATTAACAGTACGAGATTTATATCTTCTTGTGGAATATGAAAAAGGACTTACATTCATCTTTTTAAATTAAAATATTAATTGTAAGAGATTTTTTTTCGTTTTTGTTTTACCTGTTTACCTTTGGTTGTAGCTAGCATCTCATGCAGTCCATGCTGACCTATGTAGCCAAGACTGACCTTGAATTTCTGACTCTTCTGTCTCCTAAGTGCTTGGTTTGCGGGTGAGTGCCACCATGCCAGCCAAAGCAAATTTTTAATTGTAAGAGATTTTTGTTTGTTTCTTCTTGAGACAGGTCTCATGTATCCTGGGCTGGCCTCAAAGTCCCGATCCTCCTGCTGTCCCCTTCCAATTGCTTGGATTACAGGCGTACACCACCATGCCTAGCTAAAACTTTTATTTTAGAAAATTTGCAAGTTCTTTATCACTTCAAAATGAATCAGCCTTCTGTCAAGTTTATGACCCTGGAATGTCTTTCTAGGGACCTGGGAGCCATCTGTTAGAGCTGTAAACATGGGGACTATCCTCCCCCCATGTCCTGTTGGCTGGACAAAGGGAGGACTTAATTTCAGTAGTACTGGCTCCAGGTTGCAAAAAGTGCCTCCTGGCAAAAGATTTGAGTTTATTTTTCCTTTGTATAAAACCAATTAACACAGATGGTTATACTAATTAACAGGTAAATTTAGGATAAATTATGTGGAATAAATGATGTTGTCAAATTCTTTTACTTAAGGACTAATTATTGTCAATTTAGAGATGCTGGTGATGGGTGGCATGGGCTTGACTGTAAGACAGTAAGATTTTTGTCCTGTTTTCCATCCCTGAGTGCCCTGTCTATGATGCACACCATGTTCTGGGTTAATGCTTAAAGAGCTCTTTTCTTCTGTACTGGTTTATGGGGAGTCTTTCCAGGTTGGGAGATTTCTGTCTTTAATTGTAACACTACAAATTAATATGCAACTTTAGGAATTTGTGGAGAAATATCATTACTAGGTTGTCATATGAGGCAGTGAGCTCAGAGCAGCCATGACTCTCACTCAGATGGAATACATAGAGACTGGGTTAGCTGTGGGTCCAGCTTAAGTGAAGGTGCTAGACCTAGACATTATTCTTCCCAGTGTGATCAGACCTGGGTATCTAGACAATGTTCTTTACTGTATCCATTCAGTCTGTTCCTTAGGCACTTCCCAGGCCACAGTCTGTTCTAGAAAGATCTCCTGGGTTTTTTTTCTTCAGATTTCTGGGATTTTTCCATCTAGACTAGTATCTACCCACAACAAACTTTTCCATAATTCCACAACACATTCCTTTATTTTCTCCACACTGCTTCCAAGGAGTGTTTTAAAGAGATTTAATGGGCAATTAAAAAAAGAAAATCTGGAGATGCTGGGATTATATCAGTGGTTAGTGAAATGGTCTAGCATGTATGAGACCCAAGTTGGGTACCCAGGTGTACAGAAAGGAAAAGCAAATCTTAGCCATCAATGAAAACATAACTATGAAACTGCTTGAAGAAAACATAGGGGCAATACTTCAGGTTGGTAGTGTGGGCAAAGACTTCCTTCTATGAGCCCCAAAGCATAATATAGAAAATTAAATCTGAGAAATAGAATTACCTCTAACTAGAAGGTTTCTGCCCAATAAAGGAGACAATTGTAGCTCAGAAATGAACTACAGTAAGAGAAAAATATTAGTATATTGTACATCTGATAAGGAGCTAATTTCTAGGATGCATAAAACACTTGAACAACAAAAATACCCAAGTAATCTGGTTTTAAAAATAATGGCGTCTAGAAAAAGGGGTAAAGAGTACACGAATGCATCTCCCAACTCTCCTTAATGAGGCTCCTCATGCAACAAAGGGTCAGGAACATAGAAGGTCACAAATGGCCAAAGCACAGAGAATAGTCATCTGCAGAGTATGGGCCCTCAGACAGGATTCCTATATTAAACTCCACCCACCCAGAGCTCAGGGACTATTTTGGAAGAGGAGACAAAATTTTTTAAAAGCCAGGGCGGAGGTACATGGCCATATGCAAATAGAGTCCTACAGGCTCCTGGGACCTTGCTCACATGAACCTACAACAATGGTGTCGGCATGCACAAGAATCATGGACTCTCAAGCAGACAAAATCCCAGCACAAGAATGTGGAAATGGGCAACAGGCCACAATCTTACTCAAAAGAATTATTGGCAGCTGATTATTGCTGTGGGAGGAAGAGCTGCTCCTCTTAAAGGGAGGAACTCTACATAGGCTGAGTAGATCTCTATTGCTAAAATTCCTTCTGGGAGGCACAAACACTGTCAGTCCCCCTCATCTCTTGGTCCTACAACAAAACAATGTGGGAATTCTCCAAACCACAGTTTGGAAAACCCTACTGAGTTTATTGGGCTTACTAAGAGAGCAGTGGGTGAGGGGATATAACAAAAGAGTGCCTCCCCATTTAAAGAGGCACTGAAAAGTCTACACCCAAGCATGGATCTTTTGACCTTCCAACAGCCATACAAAATGGCCAGAGAGTGAGCCTCATGGCATTTAGGCACTTTTAGTCCTTCCCCTTGTGGAGCTCAGGTCCACTGGTTGGTTGGGAGGTGTGACTGACTCTCCCAGCCCCTCTTTTCTTCATGTGGAATGTCAACATCACGCTTGTTTGTGACGATCCTCCATACAGAGGGCAGCTTTATGCCACAACCTCAGTGGATGAACTTGTACTGAGGGACATCTAGGGACACTAACTTGACATGATAGGCATTATTAAAAATGACAGAATACATGAATTCCAGTGGGGCGGTATGCCAGTGGGGAAGGGGGTATAAAGATGATTAAGATGATCTGTATGAAGTACAGAAAAATTTAATAAAAATTTACAAATAAACACAAAGACATCTGTTGCCTGTGCCCCTGCTTTGCTGTAACTCACCTACCTGGTGTATTCATTATTGTACTTGAAAAGGTGCTAATTTATGACTTTCTTTGTGTTTTTACTATTAAAACCATCATGAAATTGCTAGCTCATTGGAGCATGGTATTTGATGAAACTTAAATCTGTGTTTCCGGACCATGGTCACTCATATGTGGCTCCAGAATAAACTATTTCTCATCTCCTTAAAACAAACTAAGGCAAAGGAACATGTCCCCAGCATGCACTGACCATTGATCTTTATCTTATATGGGAAATTAAGCTGAAAGGAAAAGATTTCTTTTTACCATGAAAGCTGGGTATGGTGGTCAAGCCTTTAATCCCAGCACTTCAGAGCCAGAGGCAAGCAGAGCTCTGTGTTTTCTGAGGCTGGCCTGTTCACATAGCAAGTTCAAGGCCAGTCAGTGCTACATAACGATGCTGTGCCTCAAAAAAATAAAAAGTTCCATGTTCCTGATTAATATCACCCCCCCCCAAGAACCAAATAGAATGCTTACTCTTTTTCTGCTTGAGTGTTCATGGCATAATGGACAAATTACCTAAATAGACATTTTTCCAGAGGAAGACATGCAAGTGGCCAACAGTTATATAAAACTATATTGAACATCACCAATCATTAGGGAAATTTCAATCAAAGCCACAATGAAATACCACCTTATGTCACTGAGAATGGCTATCATAGCAAAGATTTTTAAAGATCACACAGCCTAGTGAAGATGTGGAGAAGGTTTTCTAACACACTACTGATGAAAACATAAACAAGACTAATCATTATAGAAAGAGGATGGATGTTACTGAAAAGTAAAATAGAACAGCCATTGGTCCAGAAAACCCAGGAGTCCAGTGTTGGGAGTATAATCCAGCAAAGCAAGTCAACAGGTCAAAGAAAACCTTCACATCCATGTTTCTTGAGGCACTACTCACAGTAGGTTGTGTCTATTGCACATTTATGGACAAATAGAGAACATGGCATTTGAATACAATGGAGTGCCATTTCTCCATTACAATAATAAAATCCTGTCTCTTGTATCAACATAGATGAACCCAGAGAACATTATGCTAAGTAAAAAGAAGTCAGGTACAGAAAGACACAAAATCATGGTTCCCCTATATGTGAAATTAAGAGTGAAGCAGGGCTTGTGAAGGTTGGAGACAGTGGAGGAAGGGAAAATGGGGCCATAAGGGTCATGGGAACAGTATGTTACAGTCGGATATAAGTACTTTTTACAGTAAACTGTTTGAGTAGAAAGGAGATTTAATGTAGTCCCTAATAAGTAAAATTTTAAGGAGATGTATTATCCAGAGTGTCTTTGAATCAGAATAGCACATTATATGTCATATATATATGCAAACATTATGTGTCATTCCAAAAAATTAATTAGAAAAGAATAACAGAAGTCAAACCAACTCATGACTCATTTGAGTCATTGCTTCTAAACCTAATAGGATTTGAAAGAAAGAGTAGTGGGGGTCATGGTGGGAGTGGGGAGATAGGGGACTTTCTCCAAATACAAATAATCACAGCGTCCATGACTTTAAAATTTGAATTTCTGAAGCCTTTTCCAACTTCATTTAGGAAATTGCTTCACAGTACTCTCCTTGAACCTACATAGGATGCTTTAGAGTAGGCTTTCTGTGCCCTGTGAGTCACCATTGTGAAGACACAGCTTACTCCTACAATGCCTCTTGAAGCCGATGCATCTCTATGAATATATTTCCTTGCCTTGATGCTCTTTACCCTCAGTCAAATTACAGCCACACATTAAAAGTCTATGCATTATTTAACCAATATTTACATTGCTTGGGTAACGTTTCATTTCATTAACTGTTTCTCAGTGACTTTTTATTGCTTCCTTTGGTCCAGCATGATTCATGCCTAATGAGCAAAGGCTTCTTCACCCTTGTCCCGCTTTCCTGGCATCCAATTCCAGGGAATCTGGCTGCTTCTAGGTTTGGGTTTGGTGTTTTCTCTTTAATATTAGGAGCTAACAGCAAAAAACATGGTGACAACTTTGAAAGATGTCCCTGTTTAATGTCCACCATGGCCACTTTGTATAGCATTGTATATGCTTGGCACACTGTGTAGTAATAACAACTTTTGTCTTTTGTATTTTTATATCATATAAGGGATCACATGGGCACATTGATAAATGCATGTATGTATGACTGATTATTAAATTATATGAATTAGAAGGAGCTCTTATTTACATTATTACTACCCAGAAAAGCAAAAAGAAAATGTTAAATTGTCCATATTTCTCAGAGTGAATAATCTACTTTAATTCCATGGCTGAACCCTTTACCAAGTTACCATACTATGGTAAAGTGAATATTTTTATCTAGAAAGTAATCTTACCAAATGAAATTCAAGATAGTACTGTACTTTTATGAGCTGTGGAACTGAATATGAATCTTGTGACAGTTTTTTTGTTTGTGGGATGGACTGGAAGCCTTCACCAACCAGTTTCACAAAACCAAGTAATATTTGTTGCTCTGTACTTTTATGAGCTGTGGAACTGAATATGAATCTTGTGACAGTTTTTTGTTTGTGGGATGGACTGGAAGCCTTCACCAACCAGTCTCACAAAACCAAGTAATATTTGTTGTTAGGATTTGGATATGAACCTCTCCTCAGGCTCATGTACTGTGGGTCTCAGCCAGCTGGTGGCACTATTTGGAGAGGTTCTGGGAAGCTTAGGAGGTTGGTCCTAGCTGTAGGAAGGGTGTAAGGCAAAGTCACTGCTGGGAGGCACACGTGGCATACAGTCTCCCTCTCCCATGATCCTGGGAAAACCTGAGAAAAGACTTCTCCAAACTGCAGTTTGAAGAATCTTAATGAGTTTACTGGACTTGCTACTGTGCTTGGGGTATGGATTTACTTACAGATGAGTGCTTGCCCCCTCCATTCATGGCTGTGTTGGAAAGTCCACACCCAAACATAAATCCTGTGGTTTCAGACAGCCTCACAAAATGGTGAGACAGGCCTCGTGGTTTTCCCAGCTTTTATGCCCTTAGCCCCTCCCCTGCAAGCACCTATGGTCAACCGGTTGGCTGGAAGAGGGAAGGGGAGTGACTTCTTTTCAGAGCGTGGGAAGAAGGCAGGTCCATGGCTCATCATCACAGGGTCAAAACTCCATCCTTTCCTCTGGCTCTTACAAAATTTTGTGCCCGCCCTGCTTCTGCAAATATCCCTGAGCCTCAGAGGGGGTGGGGTGACCTTTCTCCCATTGTAGTAGGGCACCAGACTCTTCAAGTCTCTGCATCCTCTATGGCTCAATATAGTGGCATTCTATGTACTATAAAAACACAAACAGCAAGAAGCAAGAACATGTAAACAGTAACTGCTATAATAGTTTATGGGCATAAACACAAATGTTTCGATGGTACTTTAGTAGGTTTACATCACATCCATCTAACAATACAGTTGCTGTGGCTTCTCCACTGGGAGCCTATAACCTCACCTGCCACAGGGGTGTGTCCTAGTCTGCAATACCAGATGTGTGTTCCATCCCTAGGAATGGGCATTAGGTGCAATAGAAAATTAGCTGATTGCACATACACTAGACGAGCCACTATTGCACCAGCAGAAACATCTTGCTTCGCATGTTGATAGTGCAGCACGCAGGGTTCTTCGTTGAAAAGGATAATGGGGAACAATTCTCCCTCAGCCATCTGCATAGTGCCTTCTGGCACTATGAAAGCCACCCATCCGGTGGCAGGGAGTTTCCAGCTTAGTCCAAGCTTGAGTTCTCCCTCTCCTGCACTCAATCATGTGGCATCTTCAG
This sequence comes from Nannospalax galili, assembly GCF_000622305.1. Taxonomy (NCBI): domain Eukaryota; kingdom Metazoa; phylum Chordata; class Mammalia; order Rodentia; family Spalacidae; genus Nannospalax; species Nannospalax galili. The sequence continues at coordinate 1,103,068 of NW_008346555.1, read as the reverse complement.
CAATAGGGACTTACCATCCACTTCAGGTATACAATCAACATTATTGGCAATCGCCTTTATAGATTTGGGGACCTCCAGGGTTCCTTTGGCCAACTGCTCATAGGGAGGCAACCCACCCCTGGTACTGGGATTTTCATTTAACAGCCTTATGGCTTCTGGAAGGGCCTTTTTCCACCTCCATCGGGTTCCTTCTGGGCTTAAGGCTTTCAACAGTTCCTTTGCAACCCGTTTTTTCTTTCAATTAACCCTGCTCCTGTAGGATTGTATGGAAAGTGGAAATACCATTGAACCTGAATATCCTCAGCCTAAGATTGCACATCTGCACCTGTGAAATGAGTGCCTCTGTTGCTATCAATTCACCTCGGGCATCCATACATGGCACTGAGTTCAGTAAGCCCCTTAATGTAGCCTTGCCCATCACTCTCTTGCAAGGAAAGGCCTGTGTAAGGCCTGTGGTAGTGTCCACACAAGTTAGAGCATATTTATACCCCTCACTGACTGGAAGGGGCCATATATAGTCTACTTGCCAGTCTCTCACAGGGGAAGCTGCCTTGTGCCTTGTCCCAGCATGGCATCCATCTTCCGGGGCTGTAACCGGGAACACGCCTCACAGGCCTGGACAGCCTGTTATATGTCAGCACATTTTACCAGAATGCCAGCTGCTTTGGCTATTCTTCATCCTGTGTCAGCTCCTCTGTGGCCTGACTTGATATGAATCCAGTGAGCTGCTTCTAGGGGACCCTGGGGGCAGACAGACCTCACCTTCGTAAGGGCATCAGCTTCCTGATTCCCAGGGGGACTCACCAGGAAGTAGGCAGCCACATGGTAAGCCACCAGGGGCACTAGCTCCTTCTGCATTTTATTATACATGTCCTTCCATATTTGTTGTCCCCAAAGAGGCCATCCCATCACCTGCCAGTTTTCTTCCTCCTACTGAGCCATTCATAAGGTTAAGCCTTTGAACACAGCCCATCAGTACAAATTGTAACTGGCCAAGGCTCCCTCATTACTATCCATACAGCTGTCAATTCAGCCCATTGACTGCTTTCTCCTTCTCCCCTCTCTAATCATATAGTGTCAGTGTTCATCTGTATTTCCATTGCTATCCATTCTTGTCTGGCACCCCTGCTAGTGCCATCGGTATACCAGGAATCAGCTGGAATTGGGGGAACCTCTTCCAGCACTTGGTCAGGTCTTGCTGGAGGGTCAACTGTAGGAGGTGGAGGAAGAGGCTCTGTGCCTTGAAATGACACCAGTCCTAGTACTGTCTGCATAGCATTGGTGATCGGGCTTGCTGACACCACCCCTCACTGTTGCAAATATGCATGCCATCTTTGCAGCATTTGGTTTTGGGCCACCCCTGACAGGGGCTTGGCTAACAGGCCCTCCCATCCTTTTATGGCATATGTGGTCTTTACAGTAATGGGGGTGGGGCCCATAGTGGACTCCACCTGTTGCAATGCTTTGTACACAGCCAGTAGTTGCTGTTCTAGAGCTGTCTACTGGGACTCCACCCCTTTCCATGATTGGGACCAGAACCCAATTGGGACCATCTGTTTGGGTTGTTGTTGCCACAAGCCCCACCCATAACCCTCAGGGCTCCTGGTGACTTCCAAGAGGAAGGGACACTGAGGTATTGGGGCACACAGCAGCTTAGCCTTCCCAACCAGTACCTTGGCTTCCTCAAAAGCCTCACCTCTTTATTAGATTATACAGGGGACGGGTGATCTGAGCAAGGTGAGATATAAACATTCATCAGTATCCAAGAGCTCCCCAAATACCTCTAACTGCTTAGCGTTTATTGGTACGGGTTGTTGTAAGATTTTCTCAACCTCTGCACTGCTCATGTGCATTCTGCCTGACCATAAAACTAAGAATTCCACTACTCTACCAGGCCCTTGTACCTTCTGTGGGTTGATTTCCTATCCTCGCTCTTTCAGGTGCACTTGCATGTTCTCCAGATGAGCTTCCAAATCTGTAAGGCACTCAGAAGTTAGCATTATATTGTCTATGTAGTGGAACCTCCTTACAGAAGGAGGGCAGGGTAACAGGGCCAGGTCCCGGGCCACCATCCTGTGACAAACCATGGGGCTGTTCAGGTAACCTTGGGGAAGTACTCTGAAAGTCCATTGCCGTCCATTCCATGTGACTGTGAATTGATTTGGGGATTCAGCAGCTAGGGGAATACTAAAGAATGAATTAGCAAGGTCCACTGCAGTGTTGAAGGACCCCCATTTTCTGCATCAACTGTTAGCAGTGCAACATTGGGCACCACTGCATGAATGGGAGGCACCACCTTATTTAACTTCTGATAATCTGCAGTCATTCTCCAGGAACTATCTGGCTTTCTGATAGGCCAAATGGGGCTATTGAAAGGGCTCTGGGCTGGTGGATAACCTCTACCTGCTCTAGTTCCTGGATGGTTTCTGTAATTTTATCTCAATCCCCAGGCAGCCAGTACTGTTTGATATTCACCACCCTCTGTGGGGTGGGCAATTTGGCTCCCATCTTGCCCACCCCCAGGTAATTGCCTTTACTGTTAGAACCCTCAGCCAAAACTCTCCCACGGTAGTATGTAGGGTATGACTCAGTAGGGCATCCACCCCTCAGAAGAAGTTGTCCCCTGGAACTGGAGTTATGGGTAGATGTGAGCCAGCAGACATGGATGCAGGGAACTGAATTTGAACTCAAGTCATCTACAAGAACAGCAAATGCTAATAATGCCTGAGACATCTCTCTAGCCTCTTCATATGAAGTTTTTAAGGAATAGACAACCTATGATGTGCTATTATATATGAATGACAGAGGAGTGATATCAGTCAACGTGAGAAGATAAAATAAAACTGGGGAATGGAGATACAGGTCAGAAATGAGAGTTTGTATGAGATGCACAAAGCCAAGACTTTTGTTTTCAGTGGTGAAAAAGGAAAAAAAACAAAAGTAGTAAAAACCATAGCTAGGTCACAAAACTACAAGTTATGAATGTGGGAAAGGACAGGTAGAGAAGAAGGGAATTGATAAGGGTAGGAGGGAGATAAGAGAGATGGGGGAAGAGAGTAACCAGCATGCATCATGTACATATCCATGCATGTGAGAAATTATCAAAGAACTAACTTAACAACAAAAAATCAAATAAAAATCAAGCAGCATACCAAAATTGTGGTTCATATTTATAATCTCATATTCAGGAGATAAGGCAGGAGGATTGCTGTAAGTCTGACACCTTGCTTTGTGAGGCTGTCTCTAAGAAAAGAAAAACAAATCATACAGTCGATGAATGTAAGAAACCGACCAAACCCTCAAGACCTGTGTGCTACTTACTTACCCTATGAAAATGACCCCTCTGAGCTGCATTCAGTCCCTGATAACCAACCCTTTGCAACACAGATTCTGATTTTCAACAACATGGTCCCTTTCAGTGCCTCATGATTTTGTTTTACTACATTTAAAATCATAAAATGACAAACATATATCCTGGAGAAAAGCTTGTATTTAGCAAAGCTGCTTTTAATTCAGATATAACACAGAGCCCTGGGGACTCCAAACTTTCCCTGGTAGATGTTTTCAGATCCATTTATCACAGTCACAGCATGAAGTAGTTTCTGATTTATGTGGTGAGCTTCAGACTTTTGGTCTTTTCTCTCATAGCCTCAATCCATCAAGAAGCAGATTTGCATCTCATTGAACTCCAGTATAGCATTGTCAATGATGCCCAGTACCCAGCATGCATGACGAGGAGCTACCCTGTGGTTGGTGCTTGGGATGTATGCTGGAAATCCAGCAACCTAAATGGGAGCACTTTTTGAATTGATAGGATTTTTATGTTTTGGAACGAAGAAAAAGTATACTGATAAATTAGGAAAAGATGACTTCCTACGGCAATGGAAAAATGATCATAAGACTGCACATGTCTGTATTGTTTGCAATTGAAGGATTTTCAGGAGGCTCCAATGAGAGAGATGAAAGGCTCCTTACAGGTCTGGCTCAGTCACTCACACTATAAACCTCAATACCATCACTTTTCTTTTATCTAGCCAGGGACTGGGCCTGAGGTGAGGCCTGAGGTGAGGTCTAACTTATGGTGGAGTTGGGCTGTGGATGCCTAGCACCCCAGGTCTGACTTTGACTGTATTACCACTCCTCTGTTACTATCTTTAACTGATGACTACTGTTTATCAAGCTGCTTTCTTAATCCAGTTTCTCATTCCTGGTAATATAACTATCTTGGTCTGATCAGCTGTCAACTTGTCATAGCCTAGAGTCACCTGGGGAAGGAGTCTCAGTTGAGGAATGTCCCAGATCAGATTGGTCTATGGCCATATGCTGGAAAGATTATCTTGATTGATGACTGATGTGGGAGGATCCAGCTTATTATGGGTGGTGCCTCCCCTAGGCAGGTGGGCTTGGGTTATATAAGAAAGTTTAGTGGAGTAAGCTAGAGAGTAAGCTAGCTATCCTGGGGCAGGCTGGCCTGGCCTGTATAAGAAAGCTAGGGGCTAGCTGAGATGGATCAGTGGTTAAGAGCACTTGCTGCTCTTGTGGAAGACCCAGGTTTGGTTCCCAGCACCCACATGGTGGCTAATAACCATCTGTAACTCTAGTTCCAGGGGATATGAGGCCTTCTTTTGGTCTCCACAGGCATTGCACACACATGGTGCACTTACATACATGCAGGCAGGTCACTTATACATGTACAATTAAATGCAAAATAGTTAACTAATTAGTTAATTAATTAAAAAATAGCTGAGTAAGCTAGACAGTAAGCCAGCAAGCAGTGTTCCTTCACAGTGCCAACCTCCAGGTTCCTGCCTTGAATTCCTGCCATGATTTTCTTAATTGACTGATTATGACCTGCAAGTGCAAGCCAAATAAATACTTTATTCACCAAGTTGCTTTTGGTCAGAGTGTTTTATCATAGCAACAGAATGAGGCTAAAATAGTTACTATGGCAATAGCAAACCCTGGTTCAGATTACTTAGACCAAAGAGAATCATGAAACAAAAAATATATTTTCTTCAGCATGGCCAATTGCTTGTCACAATATTATATTTTATCTTTGCACATACTAGTTGCTAGGTGATCAATAAATTTTGCTGACATTTAGGCAGGTATAGTGGAAAATGGGAGGGGATGTTCAATAGATATAAGGGTGTCATTATAAGCACTGGCGAGAAAACATTTGTTTATTCAGCTAGTATTTTTGCTGAGTGTATACTGTGTGGCAGACACTAAGCAATATACTGAAATGCAGTCTTGGCTCTGAGAGCTCAGAGCTGATTACAGATCATGCCCACATTAATAATTATGTTCCAGGATGGTGGGAATGTCACTAGAATGTGAGGAAATAGAACAGTAAGCAAATGATGTGGGGATTTTCTGAGAGGGTCATAGAAAGTAAAACCCATATGATTAAATGGTCTACTTCTTCTGAAGAGCCTTCTTCACTAAAGGAAAGTGCATAGCACACAGCAGTATCCTCAGAGATGTTCATCACAAGGTGAACATTCATATAAAACAACACTTTCCAAACCATCTGTGAAGGATCAAGTTGTTCTTTTTGTTTCTAATACCGCATATTAAAACATGAAGTTGAAAGGTAGAAACTAAAGAAAAAGAAATAACATTTTTTATAAAAATGTCTACTTTTGAAAACACTGATATAACTGAATTACAATAAAAATATAAATTCCATGTCTAGTTTTTAATTATTATATTCTGCATATATAAAATTATTTAGAAATTAAATTAGGTTGAATCAACACTTGAGAGAATTTGCCAGAGGCATTTGGGCCAATTGCTCTATGTGAAAACATTTAAAATTCCAGATTCAATTTCTTTGTAGTGATATAAATATCATCTATTTTAATTTTCCATCTTGTATTAAATTTGTTAAAGTTTGTTATTGAAATACCTTAAACTTTTATGTGTGTTGATTTAGAGTAGTTCATAAGAAAGATTATAAGATTTGAAATAAATGCTTGTACACTCCTAACATGGTTAATTTTATTGATCTATGCTCTTTGCCGTTTGGTTATTTCTGCTCTCTTTGGGTTTGTTTTACTGAATTTTTAGCCACTTTCAGAAGAAAGAAGTAAGGAAGTGAAGGAGAAGTGAAATAAGCAAGACCCAGAAGGAGAAATTTGCACGTTTTCTCTCGTTTGTGAAACCCCGAGTTTACACAAATGCGTAAACCTGTGTGCGTGCGTGCGTGCATGTGACATGAAGAAAGGCAGAAGGGAGTCTAGCAGAAGGAAAGAGACTAGCAGGAGGGCAAAGAGCTGGAGAATGGGAAGATTATAAGGGTGTAAATATGGTCAAAGTACCTGATATACTCTTTACAAAACTCAGCCTTATGTACAAGGAATATATGCCCAAAATGTAGAAGTTACAAATCACTATTTCATGAAGTTTATTTTTTAAAGTTGTCAGGATACCTTTTGAAAGCCTTCCTAGCAGCCCCTGGTAGAACTGAAATCTGAATAAAATTGTATTAACCTGAATTTGGTGGTACACACTCATCATTCCACATTTGTAGTTAGGAAAGTTGAGGCAGGAAAGAACCGAGTTTGAAGTCAGCTTGGGCTACACATCAAGTTCTAGAACAGCATTTTAACCTGAATTTGGTGGTACACACTCATCATTCCACATTTGTAGTTAGGAAGTTGAGGCAGGAAAGAACCGAGTTTGAAGTCAGCGTGGGCTACACATCAAGTTCTAGAACAGCATGGAACAACATAGTCAACAAAACAAAGCAAGCAACACTTCCCCTAAAACTGTGAATCAATGTCACACTTTCTGGAGGCTGTATGGGGACACGGGGTTGGGGACAGACAGGTGCCTGGGCTGGTCAGGCCAGTAACTCCTGCTATTGGTGTGTTCCTGTTCTTACACCCATTGTTAGAGTGTAAGAGATAACCCAGAACCCCCAATTTAAGTGCTAAGCTTGATGGGAGCTATTGTGCAGAGTAACAGTTCTAAATGTTCCATACCACTTCTAAAACCTTCCTTTAATATTACCGGCAGTCTCGCATACACCAGACTAGTCTGTTAGAATCAGTCACCTACTACTGAGCACAAACATGAGCTGTTATGTAAATACACAGAAAACAAACCAAGTCCTGACTTCAATGGGAGGAAGAAAAAGCTCAAGATCTGTATTTGTAGTCACTCAAAGCTCTAAAGAACTGAAGTGAGATCAAAGGAGCACGGTTATTTGGAAGCAAAGGGCAGAACTGAGAGTTACCAGAAACAGGAGTTTCATAGGATCTGGGTTGTCTGGAGTGTCTAGGATTGTTGCTGTTGCTGGCTCCAGCCAAACTGTTCAGCCTGACCCGGATACAATGGACACCTGTAGACACACTCCCACTTCTTCAGAATGGGCATTTTTTTATGCCACCCCTTCTTCCACAATAGCCGATATAGAGATCTTGGATCCCCAGAGAGTCCTTGACTTAAAAGTAAAACTTCACTCCAACCAGATTATATCACTAGAGTAGATACTTACAATGGTATCAGCAAACCTACTACCACCATTGAACACATATGAAGTACATATCTAAATGTCTATCCACATATAACTCACTGTTTATAGACTAGTTCGCGGGGGGGCAGGGATACACACACGGTGGCAGAGAAATCTCTGGGTTAAATATCCATTGGTATCATACACGTTCAGGACAGACGTGTTTGCTAGAATCGTGAAAACGTGTTTATTCAAGACAGGAGTTCTGCAGCACAAGTAAGTGGTAAAATAAAAATGTTGGATAGAAGATAAATAGCTCCAAACAAGACTGATGTGCTGACCTAGTCCCCAGGACAATGGTCTTCCACCCTAAAACAGTTTTGCCCTTTGGTGATCTCAAGCTGAGCAATTGGAAATAGGCAAGTTCATGTGTGTTGGTTTAGATCTTTCCACATTGATTTCTCTGTTTCCTTCAGTTACTTTTGGCACAGAACACAGTAATTCTTAAATTTAAAGAAATAGCATAGAGAATTCAAGTTTAGGATAATGTATATTCCATCGAACATTAGCAAAATCAATTGAAAAGACCTCTGGCCAGGAGAGTTGTCATGCTGTGTTCTTGGTGAGTTATGGTCTGTAGTCTGCTGACTGTCCATTGCGGGTGGACAGTACAGGACTAGGGCTTTAGATGTGTCCGGTTTTATCTCAGTTCAGGAGGGTAAACAATAACAGAAGTCACTCTCTTCCATTGACCGGATTGTAACTCTGTTCCACTGAGACTATCATATCCCTAGAATCTTCCTCAACAAGGTCACAGAGATATTTCCTAACAATGTATCAGAGCTACCATGTGAGTTTAAGAACATTCCTAACTTAGGGCTCCATTCAATGTAACAGCTGTGGAGCTGTATTGGTAAGGGCCTTTGTGTTTAGGCGCTCCATTACAAAGGAACATTATAGCATTTAGGACTCAGGTATTTTTTCTTTAATATAACACACTCTAACATGTGGCAGTGACAGCAAAAGCAACCAGGGTGAAATCAAGTACTTTTCTCAATGAAGCTCCCATTGTTATTTAATAAAATCTCATTAAATACCACAAGGTATATATCTTTTATTACCAAATATAAGTTCTCAACACAGGTAGGAAGGGAACTAGGGCAATTTTCATATGCCTCTCTTTGCTTATAGAAAGGGATGTATTTCCTTGAAATCCTCAGGGGCATTCTTTTGAGGTCTTACATACCCTTGTCCTGTTACCAGGCTGGGGACACTGGACAGACTTTTCATGGATTTGAGCATTTGCAGGAAGTGAGGAAGGCAGAATGAGCTGGACCAACAGTACAGCCACAGCACTCACCAAGACTAACTGACACTAAAGACACAATCTGAGTAGTAGGTGATGCAGAAAAAAAGTACAGAAATTTGAAAGTATTTAAAGAAGGGTTCCATCCAGCAGTTGTGAGTTTACACAGCACTGACACTCTGTATTTGAGATAGTGGTCTGAACTTTCCAAATGGAACCCTTTCCAAACAACCAGGGATAAACAGTGACAGGTGGCCCATGTCACTATCCTCAGTCCTGTTTCTATTGCAGGACTGGGACCTACTGAAATCCAAGAACTTAGCTGTAATTGCATGAGAAAGTTGACTGTTCTGTATAAAGTAATATGTTCACAAGTTCTGAGGGTGAGAACAGGGAAACTTCGGTGGGTATTATTTTTGCCTTTCTCTGTGATTAATGTCTTCCAGAACCTTATTTCATGTTCTTTACTTCTGTAATAATACAGGATTTGTTGATATGTGGAAACAATAGAAGTAGGCTTACTTTATAAAGAAGATGAGGTTATGTAGCTCATTTGCTGAAAGTCCAAATAGGATTGGAGAAGCTTTATCATTTTGTGGCAGATAGCAATCATAGACATGTGGGGGAAAAAAAACAAGCTGCAGCTGAGAACCAGAGTCTGGGTGGGCCAGGCACAGACTGCTACTATAGCTCCTCATTCTGAAGTAACTGGCTGCAGGAGAAATACTTTAAGTGTCTAATCTAGGGACGTCTAGATTGTTCCACTCCTTAAAGGATCTGCTCTGCCTTCTGACCTTTACCAAACTCCCAACAAAGGATGTGTTGGGAAGACATTCAAACATATCTAAACCATAACAAATTCCTGGAGTAAATTCTTAGAAATATCTTCATATAGTTGTCAGGAAAAAGTGATAGGGAGATATGGGAGGAGTTGGAGGGGAAGGAATGGGTGTGGATTTGATCAAAATACCTTATATGCATGTATGAAATTCTCAATTTTTTTGAAAGTTAAAAAAATCTTCATATATAGAAACCTGTGCCATATAACTAAATACCTTTCAGAGTTGTTTGATATCAAACTGGTCAAAACTATGGCGTCAATAATCAGGGCTAGCTATAAAATGATAAAAAATTTTCTTTGGAGCTACTAGTCTGGTTCTAAAAACTTTTCCTAAAGAGTTGACCCAGAAATACAGGAAAGAGTAATGCTGCAAAAAATTACCAAGCACTATTTCAAACTGAGTGTTCTAAATGGGGAAGTGAAAGTCCTGCAGGTGCGTCTGATAGCTCCACCGGGAGCAAAGGAAGTCAGGGAACTGGTCACTGTGGCATCAGCACCTAACAGAGATCTAACAGAACACTGAATGAATAAAGGAATGACAGACACCCAATTGTACGAGCAAGGTGCTGGTTCTAAAATGTTCATAAAACTGAACACCACCTTTATAAGCATCTCAGAATCTTCAGAAAGGCCATTGATAACAATCGTCAAGTGGATAACTTCTTTTTAAAACGTTTATCCCCTGTGTTGTTGCTTAAAATCACAGGCAGTGACAGTGACTGGCTCACTGCTGCTGTCTACTTTGCTGCCTTAACCAGATTTTACAGCCAGAAGAACCTAGCATCCTGTGAGAGGAGGCACAGTAAGTGCAGGCCTTGGTGATTATAATCACTTCTTAGCTATCTTCCCAGAGCCCCATCTGCCCCTCTAGTCCATCTGCTAGTTGTTAACACTTAGTCAGTTACTTGACAAATTCAAAATCTGAACTGAGATGGGGGAAGGGGATGTGAGATCATGGTTTCTGGTGATTAAATGTTGTGATTGACAAACACATAGAGGAATCAAGATGCTTCTGTTTAAGCTCAGCTTGAGTGTGACCTAAGCCAATTTGGTACAGGAATATGTCTGAAGGGTTGAAGGGAACTGAACAATGTTCCAGGTTCTTGCTTGAACCAGGCATTAACTTGTTCAAAAGTCACATTTTTGGTCATGAATGCTAATGATCATATATTTTAATTTTCTAATAATCATCACTGCAATAAAAATGAAACAACACTTGCTCTAGGTTCCTGATGGAAACTGTGGCCTTTGGAATCCTTAGATTCATTTTTTTTTTAACACCAGTATCTGTCATCTTTCAGAACAGATTCTAACACAGATGGTTTCAATAAACTCAGAAAGGGAACGACACTAGAATCCTCCATTTGAAAAGGGACCTACTAATTACTCAGGTGGAATTTCTTATCTTGTACCCCAGAAAACCAAAGTCCAGAAAGAACCTGTAAGGGGAATTTGGAGCTTGTCAAACACTTACTTTTTGTCCAGTAAACATAGCACATCCCTCTGAATTACACTAAAAACTTCAGTCCACAATTATGAAACTGCAGGATTTCCACTTGGGTCCTAGCTTACAGCCCCTCCACATGGCAGATTTTCACTTCAGTTTGAAATTTTTGGCAAGGAGACAGCTGTCAATTTCAGGATGAAAATAGTGATGTGAGCATCTCTTTGGGGCAGCACACATTCTTTGAGAAATTTTAATTGTTAGAAGTCATTTATCTTTAGGGTAAATTTTGTAATTAAAACCTAGATCATCACTTGTTTTGTCATTAGGAGATACTTTGAATGAATGCGGTTCTCTTTCTAGCTGGCATCGGGGCGGGTAACAGTCCAGTAGAAGAAAATCTCCAGTTTAATATCCACACAATTTTAACAACTTTTTTTCACAAAGAGGAAATTTTTTCCCATCATATTATGTGTTGCGTCCTCTTTGAAAGACCAGCAGAAAATCAAAGGACTATGAGTACCACAAACCCATTTGAGCTCAAGATGTACCGATGTGAAGGAGAAGCCTTTGCAGGGGGCTAGGGAGATGGTGCAGTTGGTAAAATACTTGATGTGCAAATATGAGGATCATCTGAGTTCAGATCTCAATACCCATGTAGAAAGCCAGGCATGGCAGCATGTGCTGTAACCCTGGTGTTGGGACAGTGGAGACAGGAGGACTTCCAGGGCTTGCTGGTTGACAGCCAGATGAGTGAGCTTCAGTTCAGTGAGAGACTCCCTCAAAAATGAGATAGAGATGATAGATAGATGATAGATAGATATAGATAGAGAGAATGGATGACACTCAACATTGACATCTGGCCTCCACATACATGTACACGTACATTATAACACACACACACACACACACACACACACAGACACTACTTTGTGGAAAATACTTATAAATGGTTCTTTAATTTGAGTCAAAATCATCAAAATAGGTAACATTTATTTTTATTACTAGCAATACAATGTCAAGGTTCGGAAGTCTTGCTCTTCCCCTGAGAAATGTTTTGTCTGTGCTTCACTCTGACGATCAACCAAAAGAACCTTTTATAAAGAAGTTGGTTTCTCTATCGTGGGCTTGCTGGGTAGCCCTGTCATGGGGAACAGAGGACTAGCAGGCCACTGCACACACTTTAATACGATGCAAATACCAGTTATCCTGATGACAAGAGGGACTCATAGCTCCCCAGGGACCCTCTGCTGAATCACATCAGTGCCTGCCAGGTGGAGGATTCACCTGGGCCCCTGAAGCATGGACAAGCTTGTTGAAGATGGCTAAGGCAAAGCAATAATTTCTAATGACAGGGTCACAGTTCTGAAACTTGTAGCTATCACCTTTCCTGAGAAGAAGACTTTGCTGCATATCACCAAATCCCAAGATGCTGCGGTTGTTGATGGGACCCCTTGGTCAGTCTCTGAGCAGTCAAACGTGTATGTGGAAGGAGGTTTATACCCCTTCCACCCTAGCTTTCCACACAGCCACTCAGGTAGAAGTTAGTAGGATCCAAGAGATCCATGGGGCCATGAAGAAGCATGCTGAAGTAGAGCAGAAGGTACTGTTAAAGAAGCCTGCAGGACAGCTCTCACCCCATGCTGACCCCTAGCAGGAAGTCATCTTCAGCAAGATAGCAGCCAATGCCCCGATGAAGCTCAGTGATTTACTATAGCTTAAAATGACCAGAATCAAGAAGGTTCAGGGACGGTTCCCACAGAGGTCTCAATTGGTCGGTGTTGTATTCAAGAAGACATTTTCTTATTCTGAGTTTGAAATGTAACCTCATATGTGTTAAGGTCACAACTGAATTGTCCTTTTAAATTTTGAGCTTCAGCCAAAAGTTGAAAAACATATTGCTGAAATCAGGATCTATATGGTGGAGTTATCAGGTGATTGTTAATGACAAGTTAGGCTTCAGCATTCTGGAGGTCAGTCATCTTGTCCAAGCTCCCCAAAAGGGATATGACACACAGTACCTTGTTGTGAGCAATGAGCTGTGTTGGCTGCAGGTCTGAAGAGAATCTGAAGAGGTTTCTGCAGACCAGTTTGAATGCTCTGTTTCCAGATCTGCTGGGGCACTGCAGGGGATATGAGGGGACTCAGAATGGAGGTCGGAGGCACGATTACTTCACTGGCTCCCAAACGTATGACTTGTACCTAAGTTCTTCATAATTATGCTGACTAGTTTTTGGAGGAGACACACCAGTTTCTTTATGATGTCATCATGATTGCGAGGAGGGTCATTGTATATTTTTCAGTGGTATCTGGTGGTAGGACTGAGGTGGAGCTCTTTAAGTGTCTGCAGGATTACTCAGACATTCCAGAAAAACAGTAGCTGCTGATTGGGGCATCTGCCAAAGCTTTAGAGATTATCCCATGCCAGTTGTGTAGAAATGCTGGTTTTGATGCAGTGAGAATCCTCAAGTTATGGGTTCTGCATTTCTGGGGGCCTATGATATGAGGGGACCTCAAAAACTAGGAAATCACTGACATTCAAGGCCTTCATCTAAGAAGTGACTAAATCCTGAAAGTGGCCTCTCAGGCCACGTGTTTGATCCTGTGTTTAGGTGAAAGCATCGAGAACCCTCATTCTCCTGTGAGTTTTCCCCCAACCCTAGCCATAGCCCAGAGCTGGTGCCAAGGTTGTCTCCATGGAGAGGCACGCTGTCCATTACACACTAACCAGCAGGCTAGCTGTAATGCATATATCCCATGTCATAACTAGCTTAGTGAATTGCCATATGGGGAAGGAGTCACGATTGACCCACTCGGTTCTCACTGGAGGGTATTTAAATAGAACTTAAACAAAAGGAGAAAGATTATTTGGAGAAGTCAAAGTAATAGCTTGGATGTCTGCAAACCATATCACATGAAGAATAACAGAAAGCAAATTTTTCACCGGACAGAAGCATTGTAAGAGATTGCTGGATCTCTCCTTTTCGAGCAACTGAAGATCTCCCAGCTGCAGTGAGGCTGCTCTAGTCTATCAGTTCATGGCACAGAGCTGATACCTTCAGTTGGAAGGAGAATCTTTTGTCTTAGTACAAAGAAGAATGAACTTGTTATGAAGCATCAGCCAGCAGCATAAAATAAGAAGGCCAGAATAAAAGGCCACGTAAATGTAGGAAAATGTCTTTAAGAAAGGCATCCATTTAAGTTTGGCCTACTTCAGACACAGTATGGAACTACCACTCACATACTACGTTAAATGGACTGCTAAATTCTGTGGAGTTTCTAAATAATGTATACTACAAAGCTCTTTTCTTCAGATGCTTATATTGCAGTTAAAGAATTATACAGATCCATGAACATCTATGATATAGTATTCCTTTGAAAGATGTGTGGTATCCCGTTAAGGGTATTAGATACCCACAATGAGAAAGAAGAGTTGGACAAGAATTCACAAGGGGCAGCTTAGAAAAAGAAAGAATGGTAAGATGATAAGAGACGGGCCTTGGGACCAACTGGTGGCCAAGTAGGAGCATGTGAGCTGTGATTAGTGACTCCGTCATCCAGGTTACCCTGTTGTTTTGGAAGAGTTGTGACCACAATGGACAGATGATTGTGAATCGATTGTAGTGTAACTGGGAAATCATACCTTAGCAGTGTGAACTTCATTTTTATATGTTTGAGAATTCTCTTGTGCCTTGGCTTAGGCAGAGAAATGGACTGATACAAAAGGTACGGAAAAAAGCATGTCTGGATGTGTTCTAGCTGTAAAACCACAGAGGCAGAAGAGGTGGAGGAAGGCGCTGCCTTGGCAGAGTGGAGAGTCCTTGGGAGCAAACGTGCCTGGGGTGGCTCCCGCCATTCTGGACATTAACAGTGGTCTTGACACTCATTTAGCATCTTGTCTGTGTCAAATAATGAGAGTCCCACTTTAGAGCCCTTAGCAACCGACAGCCATGGAACCATAACAACACTGTTTATCACCTCCTTGTCCAGACTAATGATGCACAGTTCTGCTGTTTCTTAGACTGAATTGGAAAAAAGTCTGTTGGACTACACAGGAAAATTAGATTTTTCAAAATAGACAAGGTTATCAGCCTCCTAAGTCTGAGAACTTGTTTTCATCTCTAATTAGTTTTTCAGAATTGTCAGAGAACACATGTTTTGCTGCTCCATTATTTGGGGGAATTTAGTAAATTTTACAAGGGCAAGAAATAAAAATAGAAACATTTCTTTCTGCTCCTAACAATTTTTTTTGTGGATCAACAAATAGGTTTTAAAAAGTATTTCTTATGGACATAAAGAGGTCACATCATTTTCCAAATTGATCTGGTCTTACCTAGCATATGTCTTCTTTTCTTGTTTGCAGATTTGTTTTTTGCTTGTTTTAATTCATGTTACATTGCCAAGATTTGTGTTTTTCACAAAAATGTTTTCATTCTATCTTCACAGCTCTTTAAGGAATGCAGATTGAAAGCTCTGGAATAGAGTGTTTGAGTCCCACCTCACATATCCTTGGTCGGTCCTGACCTCACTTCTTCAGTTTTCTGCCTTTATACAGAAGTGATGATCCCAGCAAATAAACAAACTGTTGGTAAGGAACAGAGGCGTGGGAAAAGATAGGATACTACTGTGACAAATGTCTCAAACAATATTCACGATTGCTACGGTTTTCAGAATTAATTCCGACGCAGAGAGTAAATAAGCAACAATACAGGAATAATGAAAGTTGTCTAGAACTCTTTTTCCTCATCTACAGAAATAGCTAAAGCTGAAGTTTCACACTGTAAGATCAAATACACTGAACAAATTGGGAAAGCCAGGAGTTTTATGAAACCATGAGGGCCATGCTGAGTTGTACTCATCAAAAGCAATCTTTCAATGATATGTTTTCCACTGAAAGATAATAATACACCAGATATATAAGCTCTGTCAGAACATCAAGAGAAAAACAAAAGTGAGCTTAATTGGCTTTGAGGTTTTACCCAGGTGCTGGTCCTGTAACAGTAAACCTGTGAGTGTACAGGAGTCTTTGCAGAAATGTACTTACATCAGTTTTCCATGCTTTGTCACATATTTCCATAAGATTCATGGCTTAAAACTCTCATGTTTATTATATCAGTGCCTGTGAGTCAGGACTCTGCAACATTTAACCATGTCCTCTGATGGGGGCTCTCCGTATGACCACAGGCTATTGTTTACCTGAAGGTTTCGCTATGGCTCAGGCAGTGTGTTGGCAGAATTTGCTTCCTTGGGGCTGTGTGAAGCCCACAGTGCCTTCCTGGCTGTTGGTTGGCCACAGGTCTGACTCCTGTCACTTTCATGCCATTGGGAAGTTTTCCACAAGAATTTCACAGTGTAGGTGTATACTGGTTCCATGCTAGAAAGGGAGCAGCTCCTTCCCATTAATGAATGGGGATGCCCTGGGGGTGGTATGATATCTCAATGTTTTCTGTCTGGAGTCAAATCATAAGTTGAACCTGTATGTGAGGAGAGGGGACTTCCTGAGCACGATACCACGCAGGGGAGGTCATACCACTGTGCTGGCATCTTATGGTTTTGCTTAGAGCACTAAACCAAATCCAGGAAGTTTAGTCATTACGGAGAAGGGATAAGAGCACTGGTAGGAATGGCCTTGTTTGTGAGCCTCCCAGGGCTGTCCACTTCCGTTTCCCAGTCTGGCCAAGCTGCCAGCTGATTCCCTTCAATCAATTTAAACCAGTTCAACAGAGTTATTCCAAGCTCTGTACAACAGAGTTGCTAATTTAAAGGCATTGATCATGTCTTTTGGAGAATCAAGAGCTTTTTACATGTTTCAATGTGGATTCACTTTATCCAGGTGGTCAGGTAGCCTTCCTCACTGTGCCACTGCACACAGGGATGCCCTCTGCTCACTCAGCATCCAGTATTCCAAGGTGTCTTTGTTTATATATAGCCCCAATTAAAATCTGAGCAATACAATTTCAGGAACATGTAAAGGACATTTTCTGAAAACTGGCTAGTCCACTCAGCAGATACTACACAGATGAGGGTTCACTAACAGGCATTTCAGGGCAACCTTTTGCTTTATGTGGAAACCTAAGATACTGTTCTTTCTCAGGCACTGAGACAATTCAAGATTTCTCTCTGTCTCTCTCTGTGTCTCTCTCTCTGTCTCTCTCCCTCTCTCTCTCCCCCCTCTCTCCCTCTCCCTCTCCCTCTCTGTCTCCCCTTCTGCCCATCCCTCTGCCCCCTCCCACTGTCCTTCAATTTTTTCCAAATGTTGGCACAATAGGCTACCTAATGAAAGGAAGGAGATTAGTTTTTAAACAGCATATCTAAAACTATTCAGAGAAACAAGAACATTACTGTATCTGACTTTTTCCTACTTCTATTATTTAAATAGCTCAACATTAGTTTATTCACATAAAATTATAGCATAAAATTGCGTTGATATCTTCATTTTATTTTAGGGAAAAAGCAAAAAAAATCACACAATCTGAAGGAAAATCAAATTCTTCATCTTTTACATTCTGTGAAAATTGATGTAAAATACAAAGAATGGCAACTTGTTTTGTGTTTTTGTGATGCTGGGATCAACCCTGAGATGATGCATCTTCTGGTCAAGTCCTTTGTCACTGACCCACTCCAGCAGCCCCAGTGGCAACTTCTTTAGACTCTTGCAGTCTGTCTTCCTCTTCCTGGCCTAGTTGTGTGATTGAAACCTGATTAAATCTTCCAGTAAGTGCTCTATATAGTCCAAGTTAACTTGGCTGTAATGTTTGTTTAATTATAACACTTAAATTTTATAGTTGGTTTTTCAAAATGTATACTTGTTTGATTTTTATATAAAAAGGAAAGAATATTTATAGGACAATTGACTTCTTTGGTAGCTATCATGATTAAAGAGGCAAGCAGCTGGTGAGAGGCAGCTTCTTGCAAGTTCCAGAAGCCCAGCCAGAAATTCCTTGCCATGTGGCCTCTTCAATAACTAAAATATTGTTGTCATTCATGCATTCATTCCTCTCTTCCATTGTAATTTAGTAATTTTGATCATTACGTGTCAACCCTTTCTTTAGCGACTAGTGGCTATGGGAGCCAGCGCGAATCAGGTATTTTAGTCACTTTTCTCACTGCTGTGATGGCATGTGTGACAATTTAAGGGAAGAAGGGAGATGCAGGACATCATGACAGACTATCATGGCAGGAGTTGGAGTCCAGCTGGTCATACTGCTTCTGTAGCTCGAAAGCAGAGACTGAATAAGTGGGGCCAGGCTAGGAAGCATAAAGCTCCATCCTCAGTGACCTACTTCCTCCACCTCCTAAGGATTCCACAACCTCTTCAAACAGCTTCACCTGCCAAGTGTTCACATACAGGAGCCTGTGGGGGACATTCAGATTATAACACATGGGTAAGATAGATACTCTAATGGTGAACAGCTCAACTTTATTGAAATTTGTCTGGTTATAGAGGAATGTAATGAGTAAGGTCTTCAAATTGTGTGAAAATATGATAGTAGTTCAGAGTAAGAATCAGTGTTCTATGTCTGAAGGAGACTGGATGACTCAGAAGAGGATGTGATGGTAACTGGACAGTGAAGGAATGGACGAAAGTACCCACAGGATAGCACCCGAGCTAAGGCACACAGGAGCCGCAGAGCCAGGTTCATGCAAAGAGCCATGGAGGTGGGAGGGGAAGTTCTACAAACAGAGGTCTTGACTACCATGCCACCATGATTTTGTTTCTTTAGAAGAGCACAGATGTTTGGAGGAAGAACTAGAGAAATCATAGGGCTGGGTTAATTGAAGATGAGATTGTCAAAGATGTTCTGGGTCCTGGTTATAAAGATAAAGGAGGTAAGGCTGAATGATGAGTAGACATCAGGGAGGTTTGAGTTCCAAGGGTAGGAAATAAGCAGAGATTCATGCTTGGATACTGATTTTTGTGATTTTTATTAATACCCTATTGAAATTTAAATCTTTTTAGGAATAACAGGATGTTCTTTTTAGCTATAGCTTAGTGTGGAATCCCCTTTACAGCTGAGAGTAAGGTGGAGCATTAGCAGTGACTGAGGGGGGTAGAGACACATGAGAAAGGTGAGATGGGACTTGAACGAAAAAAAAAAAAAAAACTGGTCCGTCAAGGGGTAAAATAGACCTCTTAAAAACCCTTCAGCTGTAGTCAAGGTGTTATACTGTTCTACTTAAATCCCCAGAGTGCTGTTTGTGTGAAACTTGCTAAGAGAGTGTGTGTCTTAAGATGCCCAGTGCACATGCACACACCAGAAATGTAATTACACGTGGAGACAGGTGTTATGAAGTAATTTGGCGGTGGTGATTCTTTCTCAAAGTATATGTATAGCAAATCATCATATTGAAGACTGTGTATATGCAATTTTATGTGGGAGTGACTTTTCTGGGAGTGCCTCTGTCAGAAATATGGATAGGCTTCTGTCCATACAAGGGAGAACAGTGAGAACGGCTTTTCTGGACAAATGGAATCATACCCAACCTTGTAACCAAAGTTAATCTTACATTCTGAGATCATTTACCACTATCTCAGCTTGTTTATAATGTAAACAACATTACTAAGCCTCGAGTGACTCTTGTAATCTAAGGATATAGCTTTAATTGCTCATGACCCTTCCTTGCCCCTGACCCAGAATAATGTGTGTGTATATGTGTGTGTGTGAATATTGTGAAAATATCAGGCACTGAAAGCAGCAAAAATTTGTTGGAAACAATGAATTAAAATATTTATGTTGTAAACAACAGGTGGGATCAGGTTGGTAACATCCATTTGTTGTTTGTGCTGTTCTGGGTCCATAAGGGTCAGGTATGAAACATACTTCCTCTTTTCATTATTGTGCTGTATGTAAAGTTTCAGTAAATACAGAGCAAGGCCATTGTTCAAGAACAATTCCAGGAGCAGAATTCCAAGAGAAATCTGAAGGAACAAGTCCTCGGAACAGATCAAGCTCAACTCTTCTTTTTAATGGATGGTAAGAATCAGGCTCTTTTTGTTCAGGCATCATCATTATGTGGCATCATTTCATCATAATTTTATTTGTCAATTATATCACAATAAAATTGGAAAAATGCTTTGAGACATTAATACAAATAGAAATGTTTCAAGAGCTGGTTCTAGTTCAAAGACAGAACATTGCATCTCCTACCAAGTTCTTAAAAGCTCTGCAAGCTATGAGGATAAGAATCCAACCAATATACTTATGACTGAGACCTTTGACATGACCAGTTTGCCTTAACTATGGTTTCTACTGATATTAAGCTTTAAAAACTTATTCTGTGATGTAAGAAGACCATTGTGGAAATAAAGCTTGCATTGCTGTAAATGTCTAAGCAAATAAAATCTTGAAAGATGCCAAACACCTTCTAAATGGAAAAGGATACCAACTCCATAAACGAAACTTTAGATTTAAATGATTTAAAGAGGTGATTTAAAGAAGTGAACGTGTTAGTACCAATAGGGTAAGTGTGACTAGGTTTGGGAATCTTGTTTCTTTGCCAGAATGTCAAGTTTGTATTCTTGTTTTGTTCCTTTTTTTGAAGTGCTGATGGAGATAATATATCTATAAAAATTTTAAAGACATCAGAGTTGTAGATATATTTATGTATATATATATTAGTAGTATACTATTTTTGTTTGTGAGACATTTAAATATTTCTGTGCCATGTCTAACACATATGTGCTAGATACTGTCAATCTTGTGGTTAAATCCAAACAGAATTCATATTCTGTATTTTAAAATCATGTTTATCTTTATTATAAAAGTAATGCCTATTTGTTATAGTTCACTACATTAAAATGGAGAAAAAAGAAGTGTCTATCACTCAAAGCCAACACATTCAAATGTGTTTTTCTTTAGAGATTGCCTGTGAAATGTTTAGTTTGTTTGTTTTATATAATTATGATCATACATTATATAATTTTGAATTCTGACTTTTTCACTTCACACTGAAACATAAGGATGTTTTCAAGTTATTTTAACCTAAAAAAACATTGTTTTTGCTGACTTCATAAAATTAGCACTATTGAACATGTCATAGATTGCTTATGACTTTCATTAAGAACTTCAGTGGGCTGTGATTTTTGTCATTTAAATGATCCCTCAGTAACAGGAACTTTGTTCCAAGATCCACCAAGGACGTCATAGTCTACAAACAAGCCCTTCCCTAAAGTGCATAGTGTTTACAAATAACCTGTGCACATGACCCTGCATGCCTTCGGTCATCTCTCATTACTTTTTGTAATCAAGACAATATAAATAGTATAAAATAATAATTACACTATGTGCCTTAAGGAACAATGACAAAATTTTTCTGAATGTGTTCAGGACAGACATCATTTTATTCAAGCATGTTTTACTACGGTTAGCTGAGTCCTCAGATGTAGAACCCACAGAGGACTGCAGCTTGTGCCTGTGTTGGAACATCTGAATTCACTCATCAGTATCATATGTCCAACTTTGCAAATATTTGGCTTAGAATGAAGTCAGCAGGAAGATATAACATTGAAACTCAACATAAACAATGAAACTCAACATAAACAACATTGCTTTTGTTGACTGAGTTGAAGTTCCTTTATTAGTGGAGCTTTGGATCCAGGGTTAGTAGTGAGCCAAATAGTAAACACTTGAGTCTTTGCAGGTCAAACTCGTTTGTGTCCCAACTACCTCCCCTTTGCCGTTGTTGTGTGAAAGTATCATAATACATGTAAGCGAATAGCAGCAGCTGTGTTGTATTCCAATAAAACTATAGAAATGGAATGAATTTGGCTTCTAGGTAGCAGTTGCTGACCCTTGCACTAGAGCAAGAGCTTCTAAAACTTTTTCCACTGTAACAGTTTATTGAGAATTTCATATGTGCATATAAGGTCTTTTCATCAAATCCATGCCCACTCTCTCCCCTCCAACACCTCCCATATCTCCCCATCACTTTTTACTGACAACTTTATGTTCGTTTATCCTTCCTTCCTTCCTTCCTTCCTTCCTTCCTTCCTTCCTTCCTTCTTTCCTTCCTTCCTTCTCCCCCGGAAGAGGTAACCCTAAAATCTTATAGGGACTAGATAAGAGCTCCCAAATACTTTTGACATTTTTGGCCTTTGGAACACAGTATGTTGCTAAGAGGCCCAAGGACATTTTGACTTTTAGTAAAGAAACTGGCTACTTTTCTTTGGGATCTTTTTTACCCTAACTACCTAGCTAATTCATACCTCCCATTCTTATCACACCATTCTCTGAAGAGGTTACCCAAATTGCTGATAGGGAATTGGGACATAGACTGCTCTGGCTTCTTCCATGCTGGATGCAGGGTGAGGCAATTGGGGTAGCCCTTCAGTGGGTCTATCAAAAAGACTCCCAAATTGCATTAACTCTTATCTGTAGGGAGAAAAGAAAGTCCTTGAATGGTGAATAGGGGATGTGAAGGAGAAGTAAAGGCAAGAGTAGTTAGCATTACATGTTCTAGACAGGGACCCAGAAAAAAGTCAGAACAGGGAAAATTTCAAATGTTCATATCAGAGTTCATTGGGATTTCTTGAAGAGAGCTTCCCAAAGCTTCCCTCTATTGGGTTCTTCCTTTTGTTTTCCAAGGCTGGACTCTTGAGTGATGGACTCAGGATTTATTTTCAGGCACTTCGATAGCTGTTGGAGTGGCTAGAATCAGTGTCAGTTCCCTCTCAAAGGCTTCTAGATAGGGGCATAAAACAAATTTAGCCATCATTTTAGAAGAACAGTGGGTTATCTCAGCTACAGATGGGCACTACAGTATTGCAGACCAAGATTTGAAGTCTTACATCTGAGCAGCACTTTCTGATTAGGACATCAATGAGAAGTAATTGTCTAGATAACATTTTATATGGACTTAAACCTAATGTCTGGAAGTGTAATCCCTTTGAACTCTTAAAGAAATATACTGATCACTTTAATCTTTGGCTATACTTTACTTTTGGGTGTTTAAGACCATACAGTTGGCCAAAATAAGCCAATTTATTTTTACTCTTCAGGTTGTTGGAAGATCTGTTCCTCAGGGGTCACGTGGGCTTGGGAGGCGTCCCTAACTCTTTTACTTGGAATCATGAATGAGATGTTTCCTCTGAGTCGACTCTTCTCTTTATAAAAAGGACACTGGTTCAGGTCCATCTCATAGGGTCTCCATGGCCTCCCTGAAGAAGAGGACAGGTGACTCCCCACAGTTACAGTATATTTTGAGAGATGTTCCATAGTCCCCTGGAACTTAGTCGACCTTGGAGGGCAAAGAGCAAAAACTGTCCTTTAAGTCCCTCTGACCAAATTAGTATAGGCCTCAAAGTATGGCTCTTAAACATCCAAGAAGGTTAGTTCCACCAGTTTGGTACTTTTAAATACCATGTGCTATGTAGATCAAGCTTGGGCAAAACCCAAACATTTTCAGACAGACCTTGATTAGACATATATTTTGTTCCTTAAATTTGTTGGGTAAACTCTGACCTTAGAAATTTTAAGATTATGTGTATATTATTTTTGTCTCATCCTTTATATATCATAGTAAACATACGACCATCACTTGCTTAGGCTTTCTCATTTTTTCAGAATACATTCTTCTCAAGCGTTTTGCCAGTCCTGAGAATGCCGCCTGGCTTCCAAAGATCCCCATTCTCCTGACCACAAACGTGAAAACTCAAGATGACAGTGAGAGGCTGCGATCAGATTTCAAAACAGCACACCAGTGGAAGCCTCAGGAATGAACTAGGTCAACTTGTGGTCAGTTATCTGCTGACCTTAGACTTGCTTCTATGAGGGCTACATTCTGGCTGGCCACTGTCCTCTGCTCCTTCCTTCCTTGCCTCTGCCCTCCAGGCAGCTGTGAGACTCATCCAGCCAAACTTGCAGCTTTTTAGTGTTGGCTGCGATTGA
>NW_008346555.1:1071820-1074371 GCF_000622305.1 Nannospalax galili | reverse complement strand
TCCTCAACTTCAGTGATTAGAACTAAGAATGATGTATCAAAGCAAATTTTCTTTCAGTTCTTTGAGTGTAAAAGGCAGGAGACTATCATACAATTTATACTTACTCAGCATTGGAGTACAAACTTTAAATTTTTTGTTATTTATTTAAAATTTTTCTTCTTCAGAATTTCATGCATGAATACAATGAAGTGTAATCATATCGACTCCCGGTTTCCCCCCAAATTCTGCCTCCATTCCTCTAGCACATACCTTTCCAATCTCAGGTGTTTATTTATTTTTGCTTTTTTTTTGAAGACATCGTTTGTGAACTTCATACATGAATATAATGTGTGTATTTTGATCAAATCTGTCCCTCATTCCCTCCCTTCCAACTCCTCCTCTCATTCCCCTCAACACTTTAAAGTTTTTTTTTAATTTTGAGAATTTCATACATGAGTATTGTCTTTTACATTATTTCTATTCCAGTCTCCCACCAGCTCCTGTGTCCTCCCATTCCCCTCTCAATTTATTGTCATTATTATTATTATTGTTACATATACGTAGATACATTTCACACACACACGCGCGCGCACACACACACACACACACACACACACACACAGTGACTCCATTAAGTGGTGTGTTCCTGTTTAGGGATGTCCTGTTGGGATTAGATAATCTTTTGGGGAGCGAATCCCTGGAGTCCCTGGAGACAACTGCTCCCCCTCCCTCAGCATCCACTGACTCCTACAACTCTGTCTTGAGGTGGGATTCCATGACATCTTCCCGGAGGTGGAACTCCGTGATGTCTCCCCTGAGGTGGGACTCCATGACATCTCCCCTGTCGACCTTTGCGTGTCAGCTGATTTTGCTGTTGCGCAGATCTTGTCAGACGTCCTTACGGTGAAGATTTCATGGTGCGGCTTCCCTATCATGTCCACAACATTAACTAGCAGCAGGTATCTTGTCCCTCTGGCTTTTACATCCCTTCTACTTCCTCTCCGGGAAATTCTCCGAGCTGTGTGCGTAGAATTTGTGCCGTAGATGTGCCACTTAGGGTTGAGCACCACACAGCCACTTAATTCTCCGCATTTAACCTAAAATAAAAATAATAAATAAAATATTTTAAAAAACTATTTTAAAAATTAATTTGCACATAAGTGTGTATGTGTGTGGGTACACATGCACCATCGCACATGGGCTGGGGTCAGAGGACAACTTTTGGGAGCTGGCTCTCTCCTTCTACTATATAGGTCATGGGGTCTGAACTCAGATCATCTGGCTTGGTACCTTTTCTTGCTGTGCTCTAAGATCTTTGTTGATCATAAGGCATTCCTGAAGGCTCTCAAACTCGCTGCAAATTGCAATTACCCAAGAAATCTGACAGTCTATCAACTTCATCTATACCCAGTGAAGATTGTCATGTCACTGATTTATGATACAATAAGAACACTAGAATTTAAAAAAAAAATTAAAAAGTAATTAATTCTACTACATAGACATTGAGTTAGTCTGATGGTCATCTGATTAACTTTGCACGTGAGTTTGGACGCATTTCTCAGTCTCGATTCTCCTGTTCTTCCTGAGTGTCCGATTTCATGGGTTCGCCTGGCAGAGGCTTTCTTCCTCCCCCGTACAGTGTTCTATTAAGAATCTCTGCATCACTGGCTTTGTTGTCAAGAATTACTTTAATTTGTGTTTGCTTTGAAATACTCTTCACTGATCCATCAGAAATATAATTTATATCCTCCAATGGTATAAAAAAGGCGCTATATTTGTGGTACAGAGGACACAAAAGCAAATATAATCTCTGTCTGTGGATGAGCTGTAATCTTACTTGGTGATAACATTTAAGCAGGAAATATAAGCTAACAAAAAAACAAGTGCCAGTTGCTAAGTCGGAACAGAAAAGCTGGTTTACATACTAGGGGTGATTAGAGATAAGTTAGAGCAGTGGTTCTCAAAGTCAATCTGCAGGCTACCTGTATGAGAATAGGCCCACACCTGAACCCATGTAATGTACTAAGTCAGGCTCTGGGGTCACTGTGAATGAGGACTTTGAACAGAGTCTCCAAGTAGTCATTAACACATAAACAGTTTGACTACTCTCCGTGAGGTGCAGTAGCAGGCAGAGCCTAAAGGATGGCTTAGAGCTACTTAACTGGAAGAGGAGTTAGTATTTATTGAATGCCAGACACTTTCCAGGGTCGTATCTGTATCAACTCAGGAAAGCCCCACAAGGCCACTATGTTGGGTACTTTTATTATACAGGAACTTGAGCACCTGTGCCAAGTTTTCACAGTTAGTGAGCTGCAGAGTATGGGCTGGAGAGTCCAAAATCCAAACACTGTGCTCTTGACCATGTCCTCTGAGCAGCAAAGAAAAGCATGCCATCTCTCCAGAGGTAGCAGGCTGAGACTTGGATTATTTAACAAGTGAGCAGAGGTTGTTGTTGCATTTGGAGAGGTTAAATTAAAAAGTTTATTTTAAAAATAGTTTTACTTTATTTTTATTTTTTGTGTATGAGTGTTCTACCTACGTGCATGTAAGTGCTCCTGTGTCATACAATGCT
>NW_008346555.1:1068326-1068805 GCF_000622305.1 Nannospalax galili | reverse complement strand
GGTGCTATATTTGTGGTACAGAGGACACAAAAGCAAATATAATCTCTGTCTGTGGATGAGCTGTAATCTTACTTGGTGATAACATTTAAGCAGGAAATATAAGCTAACAAAAAAACAAGTGCCAGTTGCTAAGTCGGAACAGAAAAGCTGGTTTACATACTAGGGGTGATTAGAGATAAGTTAGAGCAGTGGTTCTCAAAGTCAATCTGCAGGATACCTGTATGAGAATAGGCCCACACCTGAACCCATGTAATGTACTAAATCAGGCTCTGGGGTCACTGTGAATGAGGACTTTGAACAAAGTCTCCAAGTAGTCATTAACACATAAACAGTTTGACTACTCTCTGTGAGGTGCAGTAGCAGGCAGAGCCTAAAGGATGGCTTGGAGCTACTTAACTGGAAGAGGAGTTAGTATTTATTGAATGCCAGACACTTTCCAGGGTCGTATCTGTATCAACGCAGGAAAGCCCCACAAGGCC
>NW_008346555.1:1044157-1065946 GCF_000622305.1 Nannospalax galili | reverse complement strand
ATTGCGAGGCATTTCCTATGTCGTTTTCCAAAATAATACTTATGTGATTTTACAGTAGGAAGCTTTACCTGTTTGTTGTGAATATTCTATGCTGCTAACATAGATGAACATGTTTGTCTTCTCACAATGTCAGAATTTATTGAATAACAGTGAATTCACAAAGTGCAGCAGTTTAAATGGCAGCAATTTTCCAGATAATTTTTCTTGCCTTGGTAATTAGCACAAAACAGAGGCAGGTTCTTTTATTTCATACTTAATAATATTAACTCATATCACACATCGTTCAGCACAGTCAACATGCCTACATGCATATATGAGGTTTACAGAATGAATACAAGTTTAAAAGGCTACAGCAGAGTTCATGAGTTTTCAGAAGTGGGTTGAGAGAAATACACTTAGAGTCTGTATTGATAAGATAACAAACTCAGAGCCTTGAAGAAATTACTGCTGTAGAGATCAAGCCATGGGAGAGTCAGGTTTGAGAGCAAAGATGTGACCAGCTGTAGAGATGGCCTGAGCAGGAAATGGCAGGTTCAGTTCACAACTGACAAGCAGGTGGACTGGGCAGATGGCAACTGAGTAGACTTCATCAACAGCAGGTGATAAGTTGACCCGAAGCCCCAGAGACAGCTAAGAGTTCTGATTGTTGGTTCTTGATGCACATACCAGGTATCCAATGATAGATTGGCATGGTGCTATGGCCATCACAGTGCTAGGTGCCCATCATTTTATGAAGTCTAGTGAGGGAATTATATTCTTTTCCTTGGTCTGTTATAGTAAATTACTGGAACTTGTTTCCCTTATATTATTTTAATATTCTTGTGTGCACTTACAGTCCCAATTTATTCCAATAAAATTATATGGTGGCACAATTTCTACTACTAGGAAGTAGTAGAAATTTCTACTACTAAGTTGTTTATTAGTGTATGTCACATGGGTGGTGACAGGTGGTATTGTTTACTTGCCCACTCAAGAACCCAATCATTCTCTGCAGACTCATTCTCTATGCTTTGCCCTTTGTGGCCCTCTGTGTTCATTTTCCTCTGTTGCATGAGATAGCTTCACTGGTGAGAGTTGAGAGATGTATTAATAATCTCTCTACTCATTGTTCCATGAACCTTAAATGTAGAATTTGTGCCGTAGATGTGCCACTTAGGGTTGAGCACCACACAGCCACTTAATTCTCCGCATTTAACCAACCAGTTGTGGAGCTTTGTAATAGTCTCCATCTGTTGCAAAAAGAAGCTTCTTTGATGAGTGGTGAGAGGTACACTTGTCTGTAAATATGAAGATCGGTACTTACAGTACAGTAAGAATTACGCTGGTCTAGGGAAGTGACAGAAATAGATTTTTCTCTAGGGCCTCTGATCTCTCCAACCATGTATACTTGGCTATCTTTACAGTACCACACGTGATTGTCCTCCCACTGAGCAGGCCTTAAGTCTAATCAGACAGCTGTTGATTACCCCAAGATAAGAGTGCCAATAGCAGTAATTTGCTGAGCCAGTCATTGCTGTGGTTCATAGACTTTACAACTGGGTAGGATCCTTGATTGTTTTTCTCCCTTGGCAGCTTGCACAGCATCTTTTGATGCTATGAGAGTTAGTCTTCAGGGGGGAGGTTTCCAGGTCAGTTCCAGCTCAGTTGCTCCAAGTCTTGTATCCAATATAGGTTGTGTCTTCAGCAATAAGAGCTTACTTTCAAGTTCTGGGGGGCAATTAAGGACTGTGACAATAGCCTGTATTGTTTTGGGGGTCTCTTGGAATACCCTGACTGACAACAACTCATAGTTTTCCATGCCTGGCACTGTGATTTTTGTTATATAGCCATCAGCTATGCACATGTACTCACATTTATATTATATGTGTGTTTTCAGTAGGTGTATTAAATACTTCATTTCCTTTAGGTTTTCACACCACTTAAGTATTATTTTTGTGTCTCTCCTCTCTGCCCCTTTCTGGCCTTCCCCACCCCCCCTGCAGTTGACGTTCCCCCATTTTTCTCATTTGCTCCTCGACGACACCTGTTTCATACTAGCCCCTCTCTTGAGCTCCCTTCTTCCCATTTCCACCCCTGGTTGCTCTCCGCTTTCCTGACTCCTGCAGTTATACCAGGATATATACGCACATCTAAGGATTTGGAGCTAGGATCCATATATAAGGGAGAAATGCTTCACTTGTTTTTTCTGATTTTGAGTTACCTCACTTAGTGTAACAGTTTCTAGTTCTATCCATTTACCTGAAAATTTCAAGATTACATTTTTCTTTACTGCTGAGTAAAGAAAAAAACTCCATAGTAAATTTCTACATTGTCACGGTCGATTCATTGGTTTCATCGACTTTTTACTTTTTCTCTACATTGCCTACCACATGTGAACTACCCTCCTTTAAATATGACTACACGTATATAATTTTGGTATAACTTCTGTTCGTATTTTCCCTTTTGTCTTTTAGTGACTTTATTGATTGACTTATTTTTATTTCATGGAACTCATTGTATTTCTAATCAATAAATGTATTAAGATTTCTGGGTGCCGTGCCTCCCAACCTATCCTCTCACTGACCTCTGCCATGGCAGTGGATGACAGTCCTATGCAAGGTCAGATGCGCACAAGAAGGCACAGCAGGTCTTTTTGCCTCGTGTTTATGGGGATTCTCCGAAACCTGGCTGCCTTCTTTGTCAGAGAGAATAACTTAATTCAACAGGGGATGAGAGGCATGGGTCACTGTTAGTAGCCCCATGCTCGGTGGCTAATTCTGGGGAGCCAGTTGTGTTTCTCAGAGGCCCCAGTGCCAGCAGCATCCTTGGACACCATTTACCCTGTTCTCCGCATTCCTCGGCCTCTGTTCCCCGCTACCTCCTCCTCCATAAGCTGTCTTCCTTAAGTCCTTATTTCAGACTCTGCCTAAGAGAATTCAAATAAAGACATTGGCTGTTTCTTAGACTCTGGTATTCATTTTAAATTCTCTCCAGTTTAGGCCAAGAAAAGTATCTTATTCAAATATGCTTTCACAGTTCTTGATATTTCTCTCTAGATCTCTGGCTGTCCTTTTCCTATGGCAAATGTACTACTTTCTTTTGGGCATTATAACAAATTACTACACATTTAGTGATTTAAAACAGTATATATAGATTACATTTATGTGTGTGTATACATTCTAATTATAATTTATAATGTATACATATATTATTGTAATTCTGGAACTGAGAATGGATTTTATTACACTAAAATACAAGTGTTGGAAGAGCTGCATTTCTTTCTGTAGCCCCTAAGAAAAGGATCTTTCATCCTTAGTTTTTTACATATGTAAAGTCACTGCATGCATTGGCTGATGGTCCCCAAGTTTCTGTTCAAAGCAGCAGAAAAATAGCATCTTTCAATCTCTTGTTCTGGCCCTGATGCTATCCTGTTATATGATCTGTGAATTCATTGAACACATTGACAGCTTCAAGTATCTTTTGCTTATAGAGTGTCATATTCAGAGATTCTGGGGATTAGAATGTGGGACTCTTTGGAGTGAGAGTGTTATGTCAGTGACATTTTTGATATAAAGTTATAAACTATAGGTCATAAAATATTCTTGATCTAGGAGCCTGTAATTAAGATGATTAACTCTGTGAAAGAAATTCTTTCTAATGTTATTGGGAATAAGCACATGGAAATTTCCACATGGGACCCTCCTGGAGCCTGGCTCTGTGTGAGGCACTATAGCTGTGCCAGCATTCAGCTCTTCTATATTCTAATATTTAAAATTTCCCATCTCAGGAGGGACAGTAACATCTTCATTAGGGTCAAAGAAGAAAGTTATTCTCTATGGGAGAGTAATATATACACAATATTTTCTGATAGAGACATTTAGCCTTTTCCCTGAATTCTGTATCTCAGGGACTTTCAGCTTAAATATTTTATATCCTTCGGGCTGGGGTGGGGTTGGAATTTCACTGGCTGACTGAGTGTCCTGAGGAATGTTTTAGTTATTTATTTTTCAAGATAGAACTGTGCTCTGTCATGAACAGTAACATAAACTTAGTCTGTGGAAGAGTCAAATTGGTAATGAAGGTAAGTCAGCCTAGAGTCTAAGTAGGAACAAAGCAAAGTCAACAATGAATTTGAAGTTTCCTTTGGGGCTCACTGGCTGCAGGCACTTGGGTAATGCACTTAACCATTCAGAAACTAGTTTTACACAAGGACTGTGTTGGTGTGCACTAAGTTGCTTATGGAGAAAAAGTAAACACACATTCTGCACACTCAAACATGCCCCCACCCCCACATACTCCCACACTTTCCCCCACACATTCCCACACCCCCTACATCCCCCACACCCACACTTACCCCAGCCACACACACTGTAGCATTTGGTGAGAGTCCTAGCAGCTCAGTGAGTAGTCATAATTTTAGACTATCACTCCAGTAGTATTTCCTGCATTACACAAACTTCCTTTTGTGTTGCCCAGTGTAGAGGTTTGAATGAGAAATGTCCCCCATAGGTGCCAAGTATTTGAATGTTTGACTTCAGTTGGTGGTACTGTTTGAAGAGGTTTAAGAAGTGTGGCCTTGTGGAGGAAGCACATCCCTGGGGGCCGGCTTTGAGAGTTCATGTCCTTGGCCTACTTCCAATTTGTCCTCTGTTTCCTCTGTGTGCTTGAAGATGTGAGCACTCAGATTTCTGCTCTGGCAATCTCCTATTGTACGTTTCTCCTGCCATTATGGAATCTCTCTCTGGAACCATAAAGTTTTCCTTCTATAAGTTGCCTTGGTCATAGTGCTTTATCACAGTAACAGAAAAGTAACTGATATACCTATTTCAGACTAGCAGAAGAAAGGGAATTGTTTCTTCCCTCTGAGAAAGGCAGTCACTTAAGCCCTGTTCACTTTCGCTAGTAGTTTCTCTGCCCCTTACCTCAGTTACAGTCATATTCTTCAGAAGAATCCAAGTGGTTAGTCTGCAGTTGTTCTCCCTTAGTGAAGTCTGGTTTATGCCCCACACATTCACTCATTTTGGGGCAAACAATTCAACGATATTGTGAATAAATACTCAGAATGGGGCTGCCTGCGTGGGTCTCCTCAGATTCCTTTCAGTTCTGTGATCAGTCTGTCCAATAGGGTTGTTCTAACTAAAGCTATGGGCTGCAGCCTCCACAGCATTGCTCTTAGGTTCTGAAACCCTGGGCATTCATGTTTCTGTTGCAGCCCTGAAATCTGGGCTTCATAGCCAGTGTCCTGCCCATCCAAAGGCAAGCCAAAGTCTGAGTGCAATTTATAGTTCGGTGCAGCCCCTGGGAGCTGACTGGGGCCAACACGGGCTTAGCTTCTTCCCTGCCTTAATGTCCTCCACGTTCTCTCAGGGACGTGTCTTCATAAGTCACTTTTACTTAAACCCTTGGCTCAGAGGTTACTTCTAGGAGAACCTGACCTCAGCGCATGGCCAAATGTTAGAACTGGTCACAGCCACAGGCAGGATTTATGCATAGAGCACGGAAGGTGCCTGCAGCCATCACAATAGCCTGCAGGCAAAGTGAAACTGTGGAGCAGTGTGGCCTGGTGAATTGGGGGACAGCTGGGAACAAAGGGGAAGACCAGGCTCTGGGTGAATTCTGTGGACACATCTTTTCCACAGTAACGGAGGCAGACAGCAGATCAGCTCATACACTGTTCAGTCCAGCAGCAGCTCTCCCTAGAGCCATCATTTTTGGCTCTGAAACCAGGTTGTGTTGGTTCATGTCTAGGTCACAGATGGAAAGTGCTCTTCCGTCTCCTGCCCAGTGACAGCCATGGTGTCCCTCAAGGATTGCACTTTGCCATGTGAGGGAACTCTTTGGAACTTTACAATTCAATCATTAAAGTCCTCTCCCCTCAGGCACTGTCTTCCCTTACTTTGACTTATATGCTTAGTAGTTTCAGAAAGTTTGAGCTAGCTGTCTGTAAGATTTTTAGTTCATCCTTGTATTACGGTGGACAACACATGACAGAAGAAGGAGGTTTCTTGGAGAAGCACAACCAGAAATGAGATAAGACAGGAAAGGGATCAACTCCATGTGGCAGGCTCCACCCAGCCCCCAAATCCCTATGAGGCACGTTGGAATCTGGATTGTTATGTTGGGGCATGTAGGTCAGGCTGAAGTGGGTTTGGGAGGTCAGTTTTTAAAACATCAGTCTGTTTCTTAGTCCCCAGCTGGCCTGGAACTTGCTATGGCAAGCAACCAGGCTGGGCTCAGTCTCACAGAGATCCGCCAACCTCTGCCTCCTGAGATTAAAGGTGTGCTGTACACCCTGCTTTAAAACATCACTCTGAATTCTAATGACTGGATATGCAAGGAATTGACGTTTAGCTTTACACAATAATTACTCATGGGTAAAAACGGATTGTATTGGTATTTTCAGTATATGTTAGCTTATATTTTTGATTCTCTACATTACTCCATTGTGTTTGAGAATTATTGATTACATGCTTATGGTATACTCCCTAGATAAAAGCAGTATTTGAAGTTCGTAATTGTGGGCTTGAGGCTGTTTGATTCTGAGGCTCTCCTACTGCTAACAATCACTTGTAATGAGGAGTCCATGGGGAACATTTTTATTCAAATCACCACAAACACTGAATAAAATAAAGAACAAATTACGCCAAATGCTGGAGAGGATGTGGGGAAAGGGGAATGCTCATCCACTCTACTGCTTATGGGTTTGCAAACTCCTGTATGGACAGAAGTGTGGAGAACTCTTAAAAACACTAAAAGTGAGCTTACCATTTGACCCAGTTATATCCCTCCTTGGCATATACCCAAAGGACTCATCCTCTTGCAGAGACACTTGTTCATCCGTTTGTTGCTGCTCTTTTCACAATAGCTGAGAGGGAAGCAACCTAAGTGTCCCTCAGCGGACCTGTGGATAATGAAAATGTGGTACATTTACACAATAGAGTTCTACTCAGTGGTAAAGAAAGATGAAATCGTGAAAGCAGGTCCTTTTCTACAGTGCAGTGCAGAGGAAGTAGTTTTTAACGTGCAGTGGATTTTGATTCTCCTGAATTGAAGTCTCTTGGAAAGACTAACCTATTCCATCAGATAATGAGACTTGCTCTCAATTTCTTTTCTCACAAAGCAGCTCACAACAACCTTCACAGTACTGCTCTTTGTATACACGGGCAGACTGTAAAGGTTGTAGCATCTCTACTGAAAGCAGAGAGTATCCCCAGAAAGTTCCTTTCCTTAGAACACACAAAGCCGTCTGTGATGGTAAATCTTCATTGCCAACTTGACTGGGACTAGAATGCCCAGGAAACATATCTCTGAGTGTGTTTGTGAGGGCATTTACAGAGAGTACTAGCTGTGGAGGGCAAGCTCCATCCCTAAGGGCAGTACCATCCCATAGATTGAGAAAGAAGAGGAAGCCATCTGAGTGCTAGAATTCCCCCCTCTGCTTCCTCACCCACCTAGAT
This sequence comes from Nannospalax galili, assembly GCF_000622305.1. NCBI lineage: Eukaryota > Metazoa > Chordata > Mammalia > Rodentia > Spalacidae > Nannospalax > Nannospalax galili. The sequence goes on along the minus strand of NW_008346555.1, from coordinate 1,058,510 downwards.
GTGAGTGAGAATCCTCACATTCCTGCTTCCACAGCTAAAAGCTTTACCCATACTGACTCCCTGTCTGCTCAGATCTGGAGCCAGAATAAATCCTTCCTCCATTAAGTTGCATCTTGTCAGGTATTTGGTCACTTGGTCCCCAGTTTGTGGCATTGTTCGGGAAGGTCATGGAATCTTTTGGAGGTGAAGGCTTGCTGGAGGATGTGTGTTACTGTGGGGGTGGGCTTTAAGAGTTCACAGCCTCTCCCCACTTCCAGTTTGCTCTCTCTGCTTCACATCTGCTGTTGAAGATGTAAGCACTTAGCTTCCTGTTCCTGCTGCCATGCCTCTGCCTCCCTGCCTCCCGCCTCCCGCCTCCCGGCCTCCCCTCCTCCCTGCCATGATGCACTCTCATCCCTCTGGACCCATTAGCCAGATATGCTCTTTCTTCTATAAGTTGTTTTGGGTCATGGTGTTTTATTACAGCAACAGAAAAGTAACTAATACACTATCTGTAAGTACTCTGGAAATTTCCTAGGCAATGATTTCCACCACAGAAATGCTTAATTTGTACTTTTCTTGTTTGAAAATGGCTGCATTTGCTTCCACTTGTCAGCAATTTCCCACTTCCTGCTTTCACGTAGCTCTTCCCCTGCTTTATCTTTTTTTCTGCTTTTGAATTTGTTCCTTTTGCATCTTGAAGGATGGAAAGAGGGGAACTGTATTAAATATAGAACTCACGGGCAAAGGAGAATCTAATTCCCAGAGAGACCAGAAGATGAAGAGGGAGATGAAGCAGCCCCTGGGACAGGACACCCAGTAGGACAGCCTGTCACCCTGGCCCCAGCCTGCTGCTCAGGCTCTATCTTGGCCAGTCCTTACTCTCACCCAGGATGAATGAGGCACACAGCTGGAATGGAAGAAGCAGGAGTCACTCAGAGATATGCAGGCACAAGAAGCCTCCACAGTTGCACGTTTGAGGAGAGTTTCTCACAGGAAGTCTTGCATGAAGCTAGCATCTAGATGTCTGCCATTGGACACCTCTACAGTTGTTGATAAAGTTTCTTTGCCTCTTTAATTTTCAATAAAAAATTAGAAACTTTGGGTCATTGGAGCTTTAAAATCTCTATTTTGAATAATCTAATATACTAAAATATAAGGTTTGGTCTGAGCAAAATTAGAATAAATTTCCCATCACTGTGGTAACCATGAACTCTGCTTTGCCTGAGTCAGTCCTGATAGATGTCCACTGTGCTGGAATAATTTTGATAGGGTCCCTCTTTCTTTAAAAGAGTCTCAAGTTTGAATTATAGTTCATATAAGCATCTTACTGATAGTATCTTCTTAGTAAGACTCTTGTAGTCCTCACAAATGCTCCTGAATTAGGGCAAGTTTAAGGTGCCCTACTGTGTCCTATATCCTACTTGGTTTCCTTACTTCCTGCATTGACAGGTAATAAATAAGGAAAACAAATGGCCTCTGAGGACCAGCTGTCAACTCTGCTCCAACCATCCGCTATTTGAGGTGCTTTGGTTGTTTCTGTTGTTCCTGGTTCCATCACTCAGGCCCAGAAAGCTGATAGATTTCTGATTTCTTCCTTGAAACGTGAAGTGATGAATAAGGCTGTATGTTTTCCTATAAGGATCCAGGAGGGAACTGCAATCACAGGCTGTGCTCTGCAGTCTAAATACTGTAGTGTCGGCCTTAGCATGGGGAGAGGCAGGAGCCTCTGTGTAGTATGGTCCCTGCAGTTCAGGGACAGGAGGACGTTTTGCTGCATGGAGAGCCTCAGAAACTTCTAGAAGCACAACTCTTTAAATCTGAAATGAAGTGGAAATAAAAAGATAACAGAAAATCTAAATAACAAAAGCCAAAAGGATAGGAACACGTGGGCTCAGACGGTCTGGCTGTACTTGCTTTAGTGTTCTTACTACTGTTGTGTTTCAGTCAGGAAACGCCTCTTTACCACGAACACAAGGAATTTACTCACATGCCCATAGTATAATAAAACCAAGAAATAATATTGCTGCAATAATTTGTGTAATCTTCACACTTTATTCATACTTTACATATTGTGTCAAGAGTATCTGGAAAATCCTGGCTCACATCCATTCACTTCCTACTGTGCTTTAGGCTTTTAATGTAGCACACACTTACAGTCCTTTACTGCATGACATTTATTTACAAATATAGGCCAACTGTTTAATGGAGTGTTCCTTAATTTGGATTGGTTTAATGTTTTCTCATAATTAGAATCAAGCTTGGCATTTTAGGTAGGAGCACCACAGGGGTGATCTTGTGCTGTCTGCATACCACACCACAGGACACTGTATGGATAAAGTCCAATTCTGCCAGAGTTAGCTTGAGACAGTCAGTAAAGATGGTGTCTTCCAGGGACCTCAGTGAAAGGCACCACTTCCTCTTTCTGTTTAACAAGCCTCTCTTGAGGAGGCACAGCATTGTATGACCATCCTGTCATGCCTTGGGCTTTTGACCACTGTTGCTAGCATCCATAGATGACTGATGAGATGTTCTAAATATTAATTTTCTAATTATAACATTACTTCTGTGTTTATTAGTTGGTCATTCTTACACTTTCTCCCCTCCTTCCTCCTTCCCTCCTTCCTTTCTTTCTTACCATCTAACTTCTTCCCTCCCTCCCTCCCTCCCTCCCTCTCTCCCCCTTCATCTCATCCTTCCTTCTTTCCTCCTTCCCTCCTTCCTGCCTTCTGTTCCTTCCTCCCTCTCAGCCTTCCCCCTTCCTTCCCTCCTTCCTTCCTTTTTCCTTCATATCAATGACAACCACATATTCTCATTTTACTTACAGTATTATGATCCATACTATTCTTCTGATGCTCAGTTATCATATATGGACAGAGGGCTTTGACCTAAGTGATGTTAGGATAATATCATGGAGGCAGTGAGAGAAAAGAGCCGGGGCCCAGCTGGAGGGTGTGTGTCACTGGGAGCTTATCCCTGGCTGCTGTCTGTCTTGTCCAGGCCCCTTCACATGTACCCTTTTTCTCTCCTTCCTGTCCTCTCTGTTCTACCATGCCCTCCTTGTTATGACACCTTTGAAATCATGAGCTAAAGTGGTTGACAAATGAAACTAATGCATCTCCAACCCAGGCCTGTGCTGGCATGTACTTGATGTCAGAAATGCTGTCGTAGACAATTCTGAACTTTGCAAGTTCCAGATCTCAGCTCAAACCACTTCTAGAGATTCACTCTAGATTCACTGGGCTTTATTTTGTTTCGTGATCTCAATTTGTAAGCCGATAATCAATAGTGCTATTGTGAGTAAATTCTCTGCCTTCCTCTTCATTATAAACTCCACTTTTATCACTATATTCCTGAAAACCTCTTGAGGTCTGGTGCACAGAAAAGCTCCATGTGATTTTGGTGAATGAAATATACATTGCCCTCTTAGAGTCATCGTTGATTTAAGTATAATACACTAGAAATGCTGGAGTTAGACTCTTTTTATTTTTTTTATAATTGTTTTGAAACTACCACGTGAGAGCTCTAATAGTAGTTGCAGAAATATTAAAAGACCATTATTGTTTATTAAAATCAACAGAAAGGGATGTGATGATTTGCGTTTTCAATAATAAGACATTTTCGCATAAGCCAATTTTGACTATAAAAAGATATTGCTATTTTAAGTGATAGATATTTGAGGAAAGAATTGGTAGTTGGATGTAAGATGAGACTAGCAGTGGAAGTAATTTGGTAAACCTGCTCTCAGATAGTGCTCTGGCTTCTCTGGTGTTAGATCCCTAGCATCAGGCCACACCTGTCCCCTCACATCCAGGTTGCTCGTTCACTCTGTACCTTTTGCAGCATTTTGCTACCATTGCAGTCAGTTTGTAGGGGTTTAGGCTAGCAGGTTTGAATTATAGTTAAAGTCTTTTTGTTTTAAATGTTACTCGAGCTCTGCTACACTTTTCTATGGATTTTTAATTTTCTTCTAGAACATTTTTTAATAAACATGTAACCCACAGATGAGAAATAAAATCCCATATAAGAAGTGATTAAAGCATAATGGGGCATTACTCATTTTCACAAGTATCTAGAACTCCCATAGCAAATTACCAAAATTTACAGTTTTAAATAGGGAAATAGATGCGAAGGGAGCAAAGAGAAATTTGCATTGGTGATGAAATATATGCATATGCATAATACCCAGAAGAAAGACAATTACTGTGGGTTTTTCTCATTGGCCAAGGTGCGTTTATCTGATGTACATTTATAGTCTATGAATAACATGGCTCATTAACGAAACATCTCATGATAAGGATAATTTAAGGGTGAGGAGTTGCAATTTGTTCTCAGCAGTCCTGACCAGAGTCTTTGTCTTTGAGAGTCCTTTTCTTCCTAAATGGGGTCTTCAAAGGAAACCTGAAGCCAGGACCAGAGGAATGTTTAGAGCCTATTCAGATGCCATATTTAGAATTTGTGTTACTTTCATACACATTAAAAAAATGTTACACAGCCAATCACATGGGATACACATTATGTAAATAAAGCTTGGTGAAATTTTGCTTGTGTTTATAGTCAAGTGTCTCTAACCCATTAGTGGATCTGGGTCCTAGTGCTACAGAGGTTCTTCCTATGTTTTCAGGTGTTGGGCCCCCTCCACCCATAACCACTAAGTATAAAGGAATTACGCATTTTTGTTTCTTCCTCCTTTCGAGTAATTTAATATCTACTGAAGTCATCTGTGCTTCTGAATATGACATTTTGAAGATTTTTTTGTAAAAATAATTATGCAAATCTACTGTCATTTTTAAAAAAAATTTCTTGTGGGTGGACATTTTAGTAGTTTTTGGATTTGGTTATTATAAATAAAGTTTCTAGATTCATTATTCACCATCTCCTTCAGTGACCATGTGTATTCATTTTTAAAACATATCTAGGAGTAGAATTTTTGTGTCAACAGATGATATTGAATTTAAGAGACACTGTAAACAGTATTCCAACTTACTAAATTGTTTTCCATTTTCAGAGGTATGTGTATGAGCATAATTTGCAACCCTTGGTGCAGACAGCCATTTCAATTTTGATCATTTTGATGTGTAGATTATTTCTCTTGAGGTAAATTTTGACTTTGGATTTCACATGGTCTTTGACCTCAGTTTCATCTTTAAATCTGGTATATATTTTGCTGCTATCTTCATATCTGGTCCTGTCTGTCTTTCATACATCTTTCCCAGTTTGCTCCAGTCTGTTTCTTGGAACAATACTCTATCTACAATACTATACAATGTTACTACTCTTTAGATGATAAAGTTCTGATATGGGATATGTCAGCTAATATATATGATACCATTGCATATATGACTGTTTCTTCTCCATGTATAGATATATACATAAAGACACAGAGGTAAACTACACACACAGATACAGACACACTCAGACAGACACCCCCCCACACACACATACGCAGTCTGCTTGATGATGGTATAACCTGCTTTTCATACAACCAGTTTGAGGTAAGCAGAAGAGCTGAACTGGCATTGTGTACACAAAGCTATATAGGAAAGGAGCCAGTCCTAGAGGGATGGATAGGCATTGCATTCCCAATCCAAAGGCTCATTCCAACAAAAAGAGATGGGAATACTTTGATATTTTCAATTTTGGTAGTAGAAATAGAAGAAAACGTTTTTATTAAAAACTAAGTTAATCAGCACGTACAGGAAGTGGGATGGAAAAGGGGACCAGTGTTACCTCATGGGGAGCTGAGAGTCCAAATCGGACTAGCACATTAAAAAAAATTCCTGCTGTGCATTGTTGTAGTGTCCACATTTGTTTGTAAGAACCTATTGAGCATGATTGAATTGGTCTCTGAGGACTAGATCTTACAGAGCCCTGCAACATCCGAATGGCCACAAATTCTGAGTATTGTGTTAAAGAGAAAGACAGGAAATAAAGGATTCACACTGAGTCTATAATGATACCAGGATTTGCACTGCGCTACTTAAGTAAAACCACTCCATTTTGGTTCCTTTTTCTTTCTGTTAACCTAGTGATGTGGACAGAAGAGCTGTGAGAGGAGTGATGCTTTAATAACAACCGGACCTGTCAAATGTGGGGCTTCACGTGAGAGTGGTCAATGTGGGGTGTCATCTGAGGATAGCAGGAAGCTGGGGGCAGTAGAAAAGGCAAACTGTGGGAGGTGGGGGTTGGCAGGGAAGTCGGCAGAGGCAGGCAGGCCAGTAGATTGACAAAGAGAACTGGGGAGGGAGGAAGATCCTTAAGGGAGGGCGGGGCAGGGCCCAGATCTGCTCCAGCCTCTGACTGATCAGGTGTCAGCACTTGAGCTGGAGCGTGATCAGTGTGATCAAGGTCTCCTGGAGTTGTTGAATAGGCAGCAGCTGGGCTCACCTTCCCACTTTTAGCTCTAATTGCTCCAGATATCAAAGAAATGGAAATTCATCTGCTCAGGAGTTCTATCTGATGAGGGAGATATTACCTTTAAGTATATAATTTGGATGAGGAAAAACTGGTCATCAGTGATTTGCTCCAAAAGTGCCCTTGGGTTACACTTACAGCATGAAGCAGAGGAAGATTCAGCAGTGCAGATTTCCTGCAGAGAGGAAAGTTGGTGCACTGCAAAGAATGCTGGTTTGAAAACCTGGAAATCTGGATTTCAGCATCCTTGGAACCAGACTGGCTACAGCAGAAAATCTGTCCTTTTGGTTTCATTCTTAGCTCAGAAATGGGCAGGATGTCCTGATAGCCCTCATCCTTGTCTACATCCTCAGTACGTAGTACCCCGATGATGTGTTTCTGCTCTTGGCTAAAATTCTTGGGGAAAGCATATGAAAGCAGTCCTTCCTAAGGTGCAGTAATGGCCGCGGTCTCCACTATGAAAAGGATGGACAGCAGCTGCAGAACCCAGCATCACTCAAAGGTGGTGCAATTCTGGGCGCCTCTCGTGGACCCTGAGGCCACATGCTGCCTTCCTGTGCTGACGCCTCTGGCACAGAGGCAAGGTACACATAAAGAAGCAGCCCCTCCAGAAAGGCCCTGCTGATCCTCACAGTGCACAGGACCTGGATGCATGACAACAGGGCACTTCTGATCTCTTGTGCCTCTATAAAATTCCAGAGTCCTTTCTAATCTACACCAGTATCCTTTTAAACTACATGTCCCTTTTCTGATGCCTATTTACTCTGTTGTTAAGCAACATTGTCTATTTCTCAAGAAGAGGATTGAGTGAGTACATCTGTTCTCCGCAATAGTAGCAGCTCATCCTCTAGGGGCTTGCTATAAATGCAGACTCTCAGGCCCACTCTGTCTGAAGCAGGATCTACATTTTAACAAGACCCCTAGGTGATTTGAGTGAACCATTAAAGCTTGAGGAGCACTGGTTTCATACTTCAGGACATTTATTCCCCAGTAATTAAAATTCCTGTTGATTGTCACTGATGGCCTTTTTTCTCAATTAAGCAGTTCTTACAATGCTGTTTTCATATTCTGGCTACTAATACACAGTTGTCAGATCCTTCAGGCTCTCCCAGAATGGCCATGGAGCCTAGCCTTACATATTTAGTTCTCTTAATGTTTGCTCATAAATCAAATTCTCCATCTCCTTAATCAATCCAGAACTCTCCCTGAATTTGCAGCAATTTGTCAACATCTTTCTCCATCTGAGGAGCTGTAAGCATGAGTGTAATTTTCTATCAGCAGACATTGGTATTATTTATAGGATTTAAAATTCCTTCAGGATACATAGTCAAGGCTAATAGTCAAACAAGGGGAATGTAATGTATATTCAATATGCAAGGGAAAGACAGTCAATTAAAGAGCCATTTGATATTCCATGGTCATTATCATCAAAAACTACAATTTAAAAGGTAGGTCTCAAACTTTCATATAGAGACATAGTACTTGGTGTTATGGTTACACAGAGGTATAAGATGTGACTCCAATCTGTGCAAAAGTTTCATTTCATTGCATAGAAAGTTTGTATAAAATAAGCACTGGAAAGTTTAAAAATATATATATTATGAATGAAATGAGTAGTTCAGACTCAGGAGGGAGAGGAGAATTACTGCAGAACACTGAGGAAATTCTCAGAGAGCACTTAAGATTATGTAACAGTTCAGATTAGAGGGGAAAAGTAGAAAGACCATTTCCAAAGAATCAATGAACTAACACCACTAGGCTAAAAAGACAACTACGATATGATGATGATGATGGTGATGATGATTTTTCTCTATATTCTTCACATCCCCCCAAAAGCTCTTAGTAATTATATTACTCTTTAAAAAATATTATTGTATGTGTATGAGTGTATTGCCTGCATGTGTATAAGTGCACTTGTGTCATGCAATGCACATGGAGGTCCGAAGAGGGTATTGGATCCCCTGGAACTGGAGCTATAGATAGTTGTTAGCTGTCGTGTGGGTGCTGGGAATCAAACCCGGGTCCTCTGCAGGAGCATCCAGTACTCTTAACCACTGAGTCATCTCTCTGGGTCCGTAATTGTATTACCTTATTAAGATAAAATGCATCATCTTATGAAGCAGGGAAAAGCACAGTGTGTATGTCTTTGAGTTACCCTGTCTCTTTTGTCAAAAAGAAAGATGAACTCAGCAAAACAAGAAATGGCAAGGGAAGGGCAAAACCTCTTAACTGTGGTTCTCTCCCTCCAGCTTGGCTATAGAAGAGAGAAAGACAAAAAGAATCTCCAACAATATTTTCTAGTGAAAAACTTAAGGCTCAGAAGCCTGGAGAGGCTCAGCTGATCCCACTGTGAGGAGTTGTGTTATGACAGATGTCATTTCTGCCACATTCTAGGTAGGAATTGAGTTTATGATCACCCAGAGTTTCTTATGGCCTTCTTAGGGTGGTAAGATCTTAATATGGACTTCTGTGTAAACTCTGTCTGGGAGAGTGTAATATCAAATGACTCTATTGTCTAATATATTATTCATTATTATTTTATTTTTTATGTGGATGAGTATATTACCTGCATGTAGGTAGGTGGACCTGTATCGTGAAGTGCTCTCAGAGTTACAACTGTTAGCCATCATGTGGGTGCTGAGAATTGAACCTGGATCCTCTGCAAGAGCCCAGGGCTCTTAACCACTGAGCCAACTCTCCATCCCCTCAAATGACTCTATTGTTTACAGTTTGAATCCAGACATTCAGGACGAGAAGGGTTTTGTTACTCAATTCCAGGAGAGCTGGCACTAATTTGGGCCCCCACATATATCAGCCTGCAGACAGACCGTACTTGCAGCTCTGTCTGGGGCACAGAGGTGTTCTTTGTCTACACTGAATACATTGCTCAGCTCTGTGAGATTTGAATTTTATTCCTGTGTCAGTAGCTCTACCCAGAAGCCATGTTCTTTGTGAAGGACATCTAATTGCTTTGAGTAAGAGAGAGAGAGATTTGGTGTCTAAATGACTTTCTAGTCTTTCTGTCACATCTCTCTTCTCAAAAATTGAGTTAGACCTGCTTTCAAAGCCACTGACTAGATTGATGAATATTCTAATTCCTAATGCTCACAGGGCAGTAACTCAGGCTGGGTCTTTTAGCTGCAATAACAAGGTTTATTTTATTGCAGTTTGAAGGCTGTTTGGGGCCTTAGTAGGAGAACATGTCCCCTGGCTCAAATAGGCCAAACATCTGCTAAGTCCCCCACAACTTTCTTCTTAACCTTGTTTTATTGTTATTATACTCAGGAGGCCACTAAGCAGCAGTTTGACGGAGAAGAATGGAAGTGACATTTGTGTCATTATTCAGCACATTCAGGCAGTTTGTTATCTGGTAACTCATTCCCCTCACTCGCCAAGAAACGTAGTATGAAATAATATTAACACATTAGCACATAATGTGAGGCTGCATTCATTAATACAGGGTCTAGATTGCCTACAAACTGTGGTCCAACTGTGCTTCTGTCACTGAGATCAAACATGGAAGTGGGTGTGACCTCTATGTCTCACAAGAAAGAGTAATGGAGGTCTAGAGAGAACTAGTTTCACGGACATCTAATACCAGCTTCATTCAGGGTGCAGAATGGACATTTGGGATGATCTTCTGGAATGTGAATGGGTGCTCTCAGGAAAAGGAATATCCTTGTGTCAGATGTTGCAGAAGACAGAATGAAAACAGCAAAATAACGACATCAGAAGCAGTAGTACTGGAGGCAGTGCATGCACATATAAGGTGTGTGTGTGTGTGTGTGTGTGTGTGTGTGTGTATGTGTGTGTGTGTGTGTGTGATATTTCTATTTTTTTTATTCCAAAAGAGGCAATTTATAACATATTTTTCCAGAAATTTCTAGCACATTTTTCTTGAAGCAGGTTACATAAAATATATGTATACAATGAGGTTTAAGGGGGAATATAGGAATGCAGATGTAAGGTATTTTAGAGAATGCTGGTTACTACATGTGGAGGAGTTTTGTGTTCCAGGTAAGTGTGAAATCACAAGAAAACTCCAAATCTGGGATTCTCAAGTGGCCCATAATCCACAGACATTGATTAATTAATTAATTAATTAATCCCAAGTTGTTGATTTTCTTTAGCTGGAAACATCTGAACCTACATCAATTTCTTGTTTCAGTTGTCAGTAAATGGACTTTAGTGGGGAAACTAACTGGCCACTAAACTATCTCTACTGATGCACTTTTGATTCTGGAAACCATTACTGTGTTTTATGTATTCAACAGGGACATCTGACCTCTAAGTGTAGAAACCACTTTTGGTTGTCTCCCAAATATCAATAACCTCCTTCTTGACAGAAATGAGATTTTGTCCAATCTTTACTCCTTAGGCATCTGTGTTATCTAAGAGAAGCCAAGCTCATTCCCACTTTAAAAGATGCACTTATGCTAACAATAGTGACTTCTAGATGATCTGTGGTCTGGGAATGGATACACAACCTCCTTCTGTTCTGTAACACTCAGGACTGGTGGGTGACCTTTGTAGGGATGCTTGCTGTTATAGGAAAGTAACATGATCAAGTTTCCCTTTTTCCACAAAAAGGAGAGCAATCTTAGCCCCTCTCATTGCTGGCATCCATCAGAAGCCAGCAGGAGAATTCAGCCTGAGGCAAGTCCATTTAGACACCAGAATAGATCACAGAAGGGGGCCGGGAGCCCTCTTGCACCAGCCTAAAAGGCTGCTGGCCTCAAAACCTCCAGGGATTCAAAAAAGTTCCTGAGCTTTTAGACTTTTTGAGTTGTGCTTTTGGTGTGTGCATGTAAAAGCAACATTATTGCTAAGCTAATCCCCCAAGAGCTGATGCCAAATGATTTCTCTCACTATCTAAATTTATATTTTATTTTTGACTTTAACCTTGAATTAATTCTAGACCAGCAGAAAAATTGACCAGAAGAAAAATTTCTATAGACCCCTCAATATCTTCCTCCAATGTTCTAAAACTTGTAAACACAACATAATAATCAAAACCAGGGAAGTAATTTGGTACTGTGCAAACAATTTAACTATTGAGATACAGCTTATTTGAATTTCATTAGTTTTCCCACTAAAGGCCACATTGTCTCTGTTCCAGGACTTTATGAGACCCTACATGGCACTTTGTCACACTTTTGTCTTGATTTTCAGTACTCCATCTCGTTCATCAGTCCTTCATCCTTCTTTTATAGTTTGAGACTTTGGGAGACTCTCCAAGATCACTGGTTTCAGCTCTCCTCTCTGGTTCCCTAACTGCAGAGTGTCACTATTTGGAGTACGCACTTGAACAGGGGTGCATTACTGTTCATTTCTTTGGTCAGTAGCTTTCATAGAAATATTTGCATAGTCATAGTATTTCAGGGTCCCATTGTACTTTTATTCCACCAAATTCACTTTGAGCAAACATCATCCATGCAGAGGGAGTTGTATTACTTGCAAGGGGTGCTGATTATTACTTTCCTCTTGCTGTGATAAGAGTGACCACAAGCAATTTATAGGAAGAAGAGATTATTGAGCCTAAGGTTTCTGAAGGATAAGAGTCTATGATTGCAGGGGAGGCATGGCAACAGAGGTGGCCGGAATGGAAAGCTGGATGCTTGCATCTCTAAGCATTCCTGGGAAGCAGAGAGAGTCTGGAAATGGAGCAAGGTTATGAACTCTCAAAGCTTGCTCCCAGAGGCATGCTTCCTCTAGCAAGACCTCACCTACTAACTGCCCACAAACAGCACCCTAAAACGGGGCCAAGTATTCAAATATTTGGAGACTGTGGAGGGTATTCTCATTCAAACTATCCCAGGGACACACAAGCAAAATGATATTGTCCCAACTCTGAAGGAAATAAAGTTCTATATATTACTTGTTATTCTAATGAAATACCAGAGGAAGTGTGCTTGTGATGAGAGAAGTTTGTTCTGGTTCACCTTCTGGAAATTCAAAGCGAGGGACTATGTCTGGTGATGGCTTTCCTTCCAGGAGAACTTCAGGGGCCACATTAGTATCAGATGCTTGAGACAGAACTCCTAAAGGTATGCTCTCATTTTCGACAAAGCCATGAGGATTCCATCTTGGAGCTCAGTTATAATGAAATCGTCTCATTCTAATCGGTTCTCAAAGGCCTATCTCTAAATGGAATAGAGTAATTCCCAGACTCAAGACATCACAGAGGATAAAACTTCTAAATATGACGACTTGAAGGAGTCTTAGTCCATATTTAGCAGATAGCAAAAGGCATCTTCAGAGGGTTGTAAGTGGTGGCTGTAGACCTTGTTTAAGAATTGTGTATGTTGGGGCTGGAGAGATGGCTCAGCAGTTAAGAGAACTGACTGCTCTTGTAGAGGACTGGGTTTCGATTCCTGGCATCCACATGGCAGCTATGAACGGTCCTTAAGTCCAGTTCCAGTGGAATCTGAAGCCCTATTCTGACCTCCGCGGCATTGCACGACATGGGAGCACTCATATACATGCAGACAGTACACTCGTACACATAAAATAAAAATAATAAATAAAAAATGGGTGTGTTGCCCATTGTTTTAGGGAAAGGTGAGTTCTGAAAGAGAGATAGGGTTTCATTCAATTCATGCTGAACCCTCTCTCTCTCTCTCTCTCTCTCTCTGTCTCTCTGTGTGTGTGTGTGTGTATTTCTTCACATAAACTCAGTGAAATTTTGAAAATTTAGAATTTCCCGAATTGAAAATTTACTGTAAGATATATCCCTAGAGTATTATGATAAATGTGGAATTAACAATATTATAGTTTGTGCCAAGTATTAATTAAATACAACTGAAGTTTGTTAAACATTTGAATTAATTCAATAAAAATGAATATTCTATATCCCTAGAAACAATTGTCACTCTCTGAAGCACTAAAAATTTTGTAGTTACAAAAATTACAATTTACTCTCAAATCGTCAAAGTATATGGTTTAATCTGAAATGCATTGCAGCCAATGGAGCTGTGTCAGGCTGCTCCCATTGATTAAATGTAGTAGCAGAGTTGGAGCATTTAATCAATCATAAAAGTCACTTTAATGCACTATATCACTCCAAAGCTGGAGCGATTAGTGCAGTTGCACTGTAGGCTAGAATACAAAATGAAGAGTGCGAATAACAGCAAAAGTCTCCGGAAGACGGCTTCTGTATGTATGTAGCTGTTCTTTGTTCTAAAACGTGTTTATGTGCAGTGTCCTCTGCATTATGTGGATTATTTCAGCTATTAGACTTCGTAAAGTAACAGTCATTTGGAATGTGTAGGGCTATGTTAACACAAATTTAAGTGAGCAGGAGCAAATGTAATCGTGTGACATGGAAAACAGTGATGAATTATTGACTAATGATGAATCTTCATATGATTTTCATTCTCTAAATTGAAAATTTCCAAAATCATTCATATCACAGCTACAGCAGAAAAGAGAAGCTCTTGTTAGAGGGAAACAGAAAGAAAAGCTGGAGGAAAGGAAAGACCTGAAGTGCCTGTGCTTGGTATGTTGCACTTGATACAACACAGTGGTCAGTTCTATGAATCACTATGTGACCTAGAATCACCTAAGATGAAGTGTTGATGACAGGGAACCTTGTAACAAGAGAACACGGACAGATGATCTATTGTGATAGATTGAAGGAACATTTTGCTTAACTCATTTTGAGGAAGATTTATAAAATGATATAACCATAGCTATTCATAAATTAAACTTTTTACATTTAAAAAAATTTTTTATAAAATGAGTTTTTCTGTATGAAACAATATATTTTAAAATGAGATGGAGATCTTTTTTAAAGGTTAAAACCTCATTCAATTTTATGTCTTATAGGGTTTATACTGAGTATGATACTGTATAACTCTTAATTCAACGGTGAACCTAAAATTTTACAGCCAATTTTGAAAGAGACACATCTTTGCTTTGGAAATTGTTATTGAATATGTTAATGCTGTTGTAATGAAAT
>NW_008346555.1:1030104-1043958 GCF_000622305.1 Nannospalax galili | reverse complement strand
GACTGGCCTGGAACTCACAGAGATCTGCCTGCCTCTGCCTCCCAAGTGCTGGGATTAAAGGCGTGCCCCACCATGCCCAGCAAAAATTTTTTAAAAAAGAAAAAAAATTATATTTTCTTTTTTATTTTATATGTATGAGTGTTTTGTCTGCCTGTATGTAAGTGCACCATGTGTGTGCAGTGTCTGCAGAGGCCAGATGAAGATCCTCGATCCTCTGGTACTGGAGTTATGGACAGTTGTTATCTGCCATGTAGATGCTAGGAACTGAACCCAGGTCATCTTCAAGAGTACCCAGTGCTCTTAACCACTGAGCCATCTTCTAGTACCCATAAACTATAATTGAACATAGTTATATAACATGTAATCTTTATTAATGAGTCTGTTAATATCATAATGTTCTATTAATGTTCATATTTAGGTAATTAATTTGTGGTCTTTGAAAATCTTGCTGCAAAATGACCATTAAATTGGTTGGAGGTGAGAACACCCTAAAAGGGTTTCAAACTGACAATTGAACTTGAAACTGTGGATTCTAGAACTTACGGAAAGGCGAGTTCATGTGTCATCCTGACACATTTTCTGTCCAAATGTTTATCTGTCTATAAAACCAAATGGAATGGCACCTAACCTCAGTGGCCCCAGGAAGGCATCCCTTTATCCCCAATTTGCCCCAAATACTGCATCTCACTCACATTTAGCTTTAAAGATTTGTAATGTATTTTGATTCGATTTTTAACCATACCCAGATTTCTTTATTAATTTCATAGATGTTCATTTTGATTGCACAGTAATAGTCACATAATAAACACCACATGAATACTTTACAAATCAGTTCATCAGGTTCAAAGTTTTGAGCTGGTACATAAGATTAATGATCAATTTCTTCAAGGAGTTAACAATATTGTCAAGAAGAGAATGTTAAGACACATGGCAGTACATGCAAACTGCTTGTGTACTAGAACATGTACACTTAAATTATGGAATAATGTTAATGAAAGAGCTGAGAGAAATTTAAATGAGAGCGTGTGCAATGAGAACTAAGATCATTGAGAAAAGCTTCAGGAAGAGATGGGATCAAATCCTAATCTTCAAGATGGATCTGAGTTACTGAAACAAATGGAAAACTGACTAAAATCATCCAGAGGCATGTTAAGCTAAAAAGGGTTCCTAAAGCTTCCTATCAGTTGGAGGAATGAATATGGAAGTGTTTGGAAGACAAATCCCCTCTCTCCAGCATCACTGTCTCAGAGGTGAGCAATTTTCAAGAAGTCTGAATATGGGCTTCGTGACTTTGCAATTGCAGGCAAAGATAACACGGCCAAAGCATGCATGATGAATGAATGAGAGTTGCTCCAGATGCGCACGCGTCATCCTGAAGGCACTGAGGATTTGAAGAGAGTTGGGAGCTGGTCCTTGGCACGTGTGGAGTCATTTGAAATTAGGAGACTCACTGGCATGCCCGGTACATCATAGCAGGTTCTGGCTGTCCCTGTGAATGGCTGAGTGGCTGTTTCTGTTTTCTCTTCTATCTTCTCCTTTCAGAATTAGCAACTAAATTCTACCTGGATGCCTAGAAGCCAGGACACATACACACATGCTAGTCGTACAAGTTTTGGATACCAGAATGTTAGTACATTCATGATACTTTTCACGTCATGTCCTTAAAAATAAAGGGAATGTATTTTCATCCTATCGTTATCCTTGCTTAAAGCTGGAATGTGTATGTGATGATGTGCTACCTTGGACCATGATGACAGTTTTGGCATACTTGAGAGCGCAAGGCCACACAAAGGCAGAAGTTTCTGTCGCCATCACTCTCAGGACCTCATGCTGGCCCTAGACTGACCTTATATAAACTCATGTGCAGGAGAAAAACACACTATGATTCTACCTGAGTCTTGTACGCTAGTGGGTTCTTTCCATATGTAATTGTCAAGGAGTTAGGGAAAGGTTTCATTACACATGCCAGGCGTGTGGTTTGACCTCAGTCTGCTTGGAAACAAGTTGACTTGTTCTTAGCTCCTCATGTCATCTTCTTTGTAAGAAGGGTGGGCCTCTGTACCTCTGTCCACACTCGCATCTTATTCATTCCTGTTGAGGATGAGCAAGACGCCGTGATATGTGACTTTCTTTTCCTGAGTGCTTCATGTCACCGCTTTAGCCATTAAAAAGATACATCTGTATAGTTTGCAGTCCTTCTTTGAGAAGTTATTTTAAAATAGTTTAAAACATTGAGGCGTATAACTCCTCTACTGCTGTTTTCCTGTCTCTAACTTTCTAAAGGTCAGGATGAGAGAGGCAGTCATTAGCAAGTGGCTGTTGTGTGGGGTTATTTGTGTCAGCAAAGTCATCACACACATCGACAGTGCCCTGTTCTCTCTTGGTCTTCATAATTTCATTTCTGTGATTTCATTAGCACCAAGTAATTGATGGCTGACATTGTAAAAGGCACAGATATTGAAGTCACAGAGTACAGGGCTGGATGATTTTCTCAGGGGGGAAAGGTGCTTTTCAAAAGTCACCAGGGGGTAGCTCACTCTGTTTTTTCTTCTCTCACCCGCTAAGTTGTTCTAATAGAAACAAACACCTACCAACCATGAAGCAGTGCCCTTACAGGCAAGCAGAGAGAGGTTATACAACAGCCCTAGGCTTTGAAGGAGAGAGATGTTACATAAATAAGGTCATAAAAGCACAGCCTTTGAGATGTTCAGGAGAGAGATGCCAGGAAGGCAACGCCCATGCCATCCAGCTCTCAGAAGCAAGAACAATGGCTGCGTAAATAGTGAAATATTAGCAAAATCAAAATTCCTGGTAGGGGAAACATTCTTCCATATTCCTCATTGAGATAAAAGTTTTCTTGTATTTATTCCTTCATTTTCCACTGTTATTTCTTACCATTTCTCCTTCCTCTTGCTGAAGAAATACCCCGTAAGCCACAGGGAATTAGCAGGGTATGTGGAGCTGAGGTTCAGTAACCCCAGACTCCCAAGGAGTGGAGATGGGCAAGCATGTCTGTGGAGCTGGCTCATTGTTTCTTCTGCCTCAGAAGCAGCTGTGCATTTTCCATACTGAGCAAGGTACTTAGAGACTCACTGACACGCAAGTGTATCAAGCAGATTGCTAATTTATGTGTGTGGGATTTGCAAACTTCTCCATAATGTGTTCTGAAAGTTTTGTTTCCTTTCAACAAGATATATTGAATCTCAGATCCTGGGCTGTGATTGATCCCAATGCCTTGGTAATATGTTAGAATGTCACATAGTATCCGACAGGCTTTCATTATAGATTTAAAAGCCTAGAATCCTGGAAGAAAATCCTAAGATGTCATTCTTCACAAAGGAATTTTGGCTTTGGAACTTGATATAAGATGTTATTTCTACACACAATGTAGGGAAGACCAAGTACTTAGTACTGACCTTGGGTGTCTTCATTAAAATATGGGAACCTGTTTGGAGAGAGGGGACATCATCCAAGGTCATGAGATTCATTCTCTGGTGATATAAATCAATTTTCTTAACCCAGATTTATATCTTTAGTGTGCGTATAAAGTTTACTTCAAGTAAATATCCTTGGAAACCATGGGGACTCCAGAGTAGTGTTAATTTACCAGGACACCCAAGATATCTCTTGGAATAAATTGGGAGGTCAATAAAAGTTAGATTTTGACTGTCATTATTCTGTCAGGTCTTTGTCTCATGATCCAATCTTAGAGATTTCTTCAAAGGAGCCTGGTAATAACACAATTCGTGAATATTAACAGGGATTTAATTGATATCCTAAGGGTTAAAAAGCCCCAAACCTCAAAGGAGTAAAACAGTAATGATTGAATGAAAGCCTGTTAGTTTAATGCTTGAGAGAGGAGGACACAGGCTCCATAAATCAAATTGTTGACAGGCTTAGGTCCAACCTGACTGACTCATTTCCTCTCTTGGGGTAAAGAAAATAAAACAATGGTGAAAGATCAAGAGTGACAACTCTGTGCAAAGACATCATGTGTTAAACAGAGCTTCTTACCAGGGCTGTCCTGAGCTCAAAACCTGAGTAAACTGAAATAGTGTGTCTTCACTGAGTGAGAGAGCGAACAAGGATGGATAATTTCACCTCGTAGCTTGAAACCAACCTCTTTCTGTGTCTTTTACTACACAGGGAAATCAGTGAGAGAAGGGAAAAGAATGTATGTGGAGGGGCTGGTAAACAGTATGTAGTCAACACAAGCCAGTCGAGGTGAAAAGAAACGATGCCCTCTTCCAGGAAGTTATCGGGAGACGCTCCCTGAACACTCGCACTTTCCCAGCAGCCTCTTTGCAACCTGATGATAACCTGGCTCACATATTATAGTGGTGTGCAGTTGTGTGATGTGTCATTCTTGCAACAGATAGTATTCCAGGTATGTAGCAAAATCACCTTACTTTATTTGGGTATCAATCATTGTAGGAGAGTGAAATGAAATGATTTGGAATAAATAAGATATTTTCCCCACTCCATTGGCTACAAGCTTCTAAAAATAAAATAGTTTACTGGGAAATAAAATTTATTTACAGTTATAAAATATGATAAAGAAAAAATTCCAATTCTATACTCTCACATTTCAGAACTGTCCCAGGGTTAAGCTGGGATGCCATCGTTGTTTGCTTTGGAGATGGAGAAGGATAACACCAAGGCACAGAGTGACCAGTTTTAGACTTAAATGAGTTCCACTTCTCCATGAATTAACAGAATTTGTGAGCTAAAAGATGTTAAGACTTTAAGGAACCAGTTGAGGTTTTTAATTGATAGTTATTGAACATGTTTATGAGCTTGTCTGATATTTTGACACATGCATACAATATATAATGATAAAATTAAGGTAATTATCGTGTGTAAAAATAGGATATTTATCATTAATATTTTTTAAAAACATTTAAAAGCCCATCTCTCTATATGGAAATGTACAGTAAATTATTAACTACACGTCATCCTATGAGCTATAGGCACTAGAACATACTTCTTCCATCTAACTTCTAAATATAACTTTGTACTTGTTAACCAACCCCCATCTTTCTAAGCCATTGATAACCACGATTCCACTCTTTATTTCTGTGGGATTAACTTTTAGCTCTCAACCTACGAGTGAGAGCATGCTATTAGTCTTTCTGTAACTGACTTATTTCACTTAACATAAGGCCCTCTAGTCTCATTAATATTGCTGCAAATGGCATCTTATCCTTTGTGTAGATAACTCATCCCCAAGTGCATATATACCACGTTTTCCTTGGCTATTCATTATTGATGGACACTTCTTTTACTTCTGTATCTTGGCATTTTGAATAGCGCTGCAATAAACATTGGAATATACACATCTACTCTTCATCCTTATTTTCTTTTACCAATCACCAGAGGAATATAAATCAAAACTAGAATGAAATATCATCTTAATATAGTTAGAATGGCTACCACTAAAGACCAAAACTAGGAAAAATTTTTGTGAGTCTACATAAGACAGAAAAACTCAGCTGCACTGTTGATGGGAGTGTAACTCTGTACAGCACGCTATTTGGACAACGGTATTGAGGTACCTCAAAAGACTAAAAATAGAAATATCAGTTAGTCCAGGATGTATTGGTTACTTTTCTGTTGCTTCTATAAAACACTATCACCAAATACAACCTAAAGAAAAAAGTTTATTTTGACTTATAGTTCTAGAGGGATAAAAGTCCCATCATGGCAGAGAGGTATGGTAGCATGAATGCTGGTGGATACAAAAACTGAGACCTCACATCTTCAGTCACAGCATGAGGGAGAGCGAATGAACTGGAAGTGGAACAAGGCTCCGAATTCTCAAAGCAAGGCTCTTCTTCTAGTGACATCCTTCCTCTAGCAAAGCCATACCTTCAAAAGTTTCCATGGTATCCTCCACATAGGATACCAACTGGGGAATCAAATATTCAGAAATTTGAACCTATAGGGGAAACTTCTTATTCGAATCACTACACTGAATATAAATCCAAAATAAAGGAAATAAGTATGGAAAATGAGTTATAATTGCAATTGACTTTGAATTGTGGGTAGACAGTATAGCATAAAACACAAGGTAATACCTTAGGACATAGAGACACATCGACAGGCCTCAGTTGGCAAATAATTGGGTTCAGTGGACTCAGAACTGGGACATTTGGGAAAATTTAAATAACTCCAAGTTCCCCTAACCTCCTCAGGCACAGAAGCAGGCCCTCTGTCCTGTCAGACAAGGCTGGTCCTGTGCTTCATGAAGATGTGGAATGACTACTCAGAGTTGGATGGGAAGCTTCCTCCTGCCCCAATCCTCTACCCAACGTGATATCTTGAGTTACATCACAAAGTGTTCTTCAGAATTGGTTTCAGATCACACCTAGATGTTGATCTATGCATTTTAATATTTTAAATCACAAAAATATCTTGGTAGTGTGTAATGACTCTGTATGCATGTATACAACCTACTGGGGCTATTTAGTGGTGCTACTATGTACATGAGTTTAGGGCTGACCACTTGGGTTTGGGTAACCTATCAAGGAGATCCTCCATGGAGGAAACTGGTTCTGCCTCCCTTAGCAGACACTGACTGCCTATATCTCTTTATTTAGGAGTGAGGCCTTGTGAAATTTCCCTCATCCACATAGGCATGTTTACTGGTACAGTCATTATGCAGGTCTTGTTTAGGTGACTTCATGGATGTTGTTTCTCTGTCATGTCTTCAAGATACGATCTTACAGCTAGCTTTCTGATCCTCTGGCTCTACATCTGTATTGGACTTCTGATTGCTTTTCTCCCTTGGCACCTTGCATAGCACTTTCTGACACTATAGAGCTAGCCCCCAAGGAGGAGGTTTCCACATTAGTACAGGCTTGGTTCATCAAGATCCTATGTCCAAAGAGTATGGTTCTTGAACGATAAGGGTAAAGTTCTGGGAGCAATCAAAGACAGTGGCAACAGCTTATATTAACTTCCATTTTTGAAGACCTAGCAGAGGATAGCTTGATATAGCATTAAAAGCCATTGGAAAGATCCTTGATTCTCTCTCATCTCCCAGGTGTCTCTTTATTTGCCACTCTAACAGCACCCTCCCATCCCCACCCCCTGTACCACTGCCCCATTTTGTTCTGAATGCACCTTCTTTTGTCTTGTGATCTGAGTACTTTTTCTCCTCAGATTTTGCTAACTTAATTTCCTCTTGGCAAAATGAGATCTATTGACTTAAGCCTGATATTTAATTTATATCATGAAGTTCCATGAATTGGATGCTTGTGAAATTTCAAAAGAAAGAAAGTAAATAAACATTAAACAAAACTTGAATAATAAACCTGTGATGTTATAGAAATTAATGATTTCCACTCTAAAGCAATAGCTCCTCAAATGTCTCTCATTCCCTTTCAGTGTTCTTTCCCTGGGCCTGACTGCCTGGTCATTCTGAAGCCCTCCTAAGCCCTGCTTGGGCTTTCTAGGTGCTCATATATTAGTCTTCTTGAAGGGTGACTCCCAATTTTTAACATGGACAAGTTCACCAGTTCTGCCACTCCAAGTTAGAAAAAAATGCAAGATGGGTTTCCGTAGTTGTAAACACGTATATCTAAGGCAGATGCTCAGTTTTATGCTCTCATTTCCCCACCTCTCCTGTTACACTGTGTGTCTCTTTTTATCAAGTGAAATGTTCAGTTCATTCTCATAATGTGTCTTCCTTTAGTATTGCAGAGTTGTATCAAACTGCTCAGTACTTCTATCACAGATAGTCTTGCTTAGATCCATAAGATGTACAGGTTGTCACAGAGAGCGGTAATTTACCCTCAGTCTGACTTATCGTCCATTCCAGAACTATGTCAGGACTCTGGCTTATGGTCCTAGATGTGGTCAGTCTGCCAACCACACTTGTATGATCCTGCTTTCCGATGAAACAACGCAGTTTTCCTTTGCACCTGGTATTAACAATGCATTCTTATTTTGGTGTTCTTGGGAGGTATGTAGTAGTTTCCCTGGTTGTATATGAGCTCTATCAAGGAGAATTCCCTGCCTATCCCATCCTATGACATTCTGAGAGTCATTTCGACATTTTGAGAGCTTTTATGTTAGCACAGTATTTATTTTATTTCATCCCCTGTTTTAGGTAGAATTCTAGTGAGAATTGGAGACCCCTGGATCAATGGCCAAGATCTTCATTTTTCACTGACTTTGACAACTGTGTCATGGTTTCTTCCTTCCTCAATCGGCCCGGAGATAACCTTATCCACTGGCTGGAAGATGGGAGGAACCTGGTATTCTGCATGCTGACAGTGAGATGCAGAAGTGAATTCACATTGGGATGCTGTCAGATGCATCAACCCTGCCCTCCCTTCAGAGGTTACACCGATTCTACAAAGGCTGAGTCCCTTGGAGCTCTACAACAGTTCTGCCAAGTCCCATGGCTGAGCCCTAGCCTGCTGGAAGAGTAGCAGAGCATGGCTGCTGTGGCGATCTCAAGACGATTCAGAAAATAGCCCAGAAATCATTCAGCAGATAAGAGTTATACAACAGATCTGAAGTGTTCTGAGGAAAAATAGATAAGGCGGTTGTAAGCCTTACTTGATGTGGGCAGGTTTTAGCCCCTCTTGAATGACAAGAAGAGAAAAAAAAAAACCAACATTTTGAGAGCAAATTGTTAATCTTAAAAGTAAGTGAGAAGTTAGTAGCTTCCTTTATTTTGGAGATTAAAAGTCAATCTTTTCTTCCTCTTTTAACTTCCTCTCCTCTTTTCTCAAATCCTGACATCATGGTTGCTGTGGAAGGAATCCTTCAGACAATAATAGTGTGTGTCATCAACACGACATGTGGTCGAATTAGTTAATTCCTCTAAACAGTTGATGGCAGAGACCCATAGAAACTCTAACAGGTTCCAATCTCCTTCTAGTTCACAATGAGATAGAGCTGGTAGATGACATGTCTATGTAGAGATAGAGATACCTGAGTGGATGCCTGTCTCCCCTGTTAGGAACATAGCTGTCTACTAAACATAGATAAACATTTCTCCTAATGTGTCCAAATAATTAGATACATGAAACTGTACCAAAAACTTCTGACAAAAGTCACAACTGAACAAAAAGCAGGAATCACCAGGGTTTACCCACTGGTTCTTCCAAATGAGCAGGATGCTTGTAAAATGATGGGTCAGCCCGGAAGAGACCCGATGGCATCTCTGGGGTAGCTGTCACTCTTGCTTCCTCTTTAGCCACCACTCCCCAAGACTGATCCTTCTCCCCAGACATGCCCCAAGTCTGTCTGCTTTCCTGCATTTTCAAAGCCCCCACTCTCTCTCACCAGGATTATTTTGGGGTATCTTATTGGTGTGTCATTTATGGTCATAGATAGTTTCTTAGGATTTATTCCCCACAGAAGAACCAGAGTAGACAAACCACAGAGGATAAATAAATTCATGCCATGACCCTGCTAAAATGACCAGTGGCTTCCCTTAGACATGTAGTATCCCTGGCTTGCTAGCTTACTTTTTACCAGAAGACTACATATGGTTTCCTGGAAAATGATTTTCTGGGAAAGTAAAATTGATGCTAGTGATTGAGATGTTGTTACCACAAGACCAACACTGTAATTTGTATAGTTTTTAAGTTCCTAAAATGCAACGAAGAATAATTACCATGATGTAACATAGAAAAATCTTCAGATGTGTGTGCTGTTTATTTTATCTGGGCTATGATAGAACCACCTGATAATTTAGCAGAAGACAAGAAAATCTTTGAAAACAGGATCCCGGTTTTTAAAGCTTGCAAGAAACCTTTATTTAAGTCTAAATGAACTCTAGTAATATTATCATTCAGTAGTTGAGATTATATGTAAGCTATACCCACCCTTTTCTTAATACATCCCAAATCTTGTGTGGAAATTCAAAGAGCTAGAACATCCACAATCCTAGGTTTTAACAGGTCATTTTCTAGGCTTTTGTGAAATCTGTGTTTAAAGTGGCTTCCCTTCTAGCTAGAAACTGCAACTTAGCATGTCAACACAGTGTTTTATGAATGGTTAGTATAATAAATAACGAGGAAGGTAATATAAGCACAGAGTTATCCTCCAAGGATCACTGAGTATAAATAAGCAAGTTGACTTATAGAAAGGGAGAGAAATAGAAGTACCATGCTTCAGAAGAGGAGGGATGATTTCTTAATGCAATGTGAGCACATGAAGAATCACTGGCATGTTTTGCTGAATGAGTCTACCACATCCTAATGAACCATTTAGGTATTTTATCACAATACATTTACAAAGGAAGATGAAAATGGTGTAGAACTGTCACAGTCACTACTAGAAATAGGCTCTTTATTTCCTTACAGAATACTTAGTAAGACTTGCTTTACAAAGAGACTAAATCATGCTAAGGCAAAACATGAAAAATATTTTGAGCTCATATGTTTTGTATTTTTGGATAGGCTATGCAGTAAATAAAAGTGGAAAAAATACTCTCTTTCCTTCTCAGGACTTACCTCTACCTTCTAGAGGAAATACATCTGTGAACAAAGTAGGGTAGCATTCCATGCTAGAATTCTCAAGACAGATTTTCGATAAACTGTCATTTTCCACTGGTTGGAAATCATTTTTTGTTTCAAAGCAGGTGAAGAATATTCAAGGTCTTGGCAAAAGACTAAGGTGAATAGAAGTCTGTAGGCTGGATCAGGATGTACCTCTCTTCAGGGAGAGTACCAGAAGACCCTCAGCTCTGTGCTCAGACTCCTGTACAGACCACACCATTGCTATCCCACATTCCATCTGAAAGCGCCCTTTGTAAATACGCTGGAAATGGAAGAGGCTTAGACATTATCAAATACTATTGCAAATGCTTTCAATTCTCAATGACTTGAGCAATTGCTATGGAGAGAATATGCTCAAAGTTCATTATATCCTTGTTTGAAAACATCCTTACATAACACAGAACTATGTACAACAGAAACCAGACCAAAACAATGAGGAAGTATAAACTGAAGAAAATACAGTTTATCTTTCCCCAGTAATTTTACTAACTCTAATAAGAATCCAACAGAGGATATTAATGAAACTTGAACTAGTAGGATTACTTTTTATTAAAAATAAGGAAGTAATTTGTACTAGAATAGATAATATCTAACATCCTTTAAATTATCCTTATTTTAAATGTCTATTTTCAACATTCTCCAAATGTCTTAAATTTTAATTATATTTAAAATTATTGACGCATTGCTTATGGTTGTGAATATTCTCATCCTTCTATGTCTTCTTTTTCAGCTAGGCTGAAGTTGACCTGCGGGCTTCCAGCATGCTAGGCAGACTCTACTTCTCAGACACATTCAAGTCCTCTCTGTCTTTAGACATTAAATTCTGAAAGACACATAGTCTGAAAGGCAAGTATAGCAGCACATTGCTAAAACCAGAACACAAATTTTATTCAAATTCAAACCCCAAAATTAGTTTTTATTTTAAATGGATGAAATAGGATCTATTTTCCATCATCTATCTATCGTTTGTCATTTATCATGTATCTATCAATCTGTCATCATTCACTTAAGTATGTATATCATGATTCTTACTTGCCTACTTAAGGAAGTTAACTGAAGATTTCTGAAACAAGTTCTTATTAAGTCACCAACGTGTATCTCCCAATTTTCCGGCCCACCCCGTTTTCATCTTTTCGGTATTCTCACTTCCCTCCACTTACTGGCATTGTATCTTCACCCTCGACACCTTCCACTTAACTTTCACCACTTACTTTCTTGGTTAATGCCATCAACTCATTCTAATTTTAATTATGTCTTCACAGGATGATTCAACTGGGTGCTAGAATTTGGTAACTTGTTCCTGTTTTTGTGCCTCGATTTTTTTCATTCTAAAATGGGAATGGCAGTAGTGGCTCCCTCATTGGAGCATGAGGCAGATTCAGTGAAGTACTACAGTAACATACTGAGAGGCATGCTTGATTTTTACTGACATAAGCACTGGCAGTGATAATCTTACTATCGTTTTCTGGAGTGAAGTACCTTCCTTGGTTGTTTGCAACTTGTATTCCTAACTGAAACTAAGGCTAACTAGGTTCTAATCATGTAGCAGTTAAAAATATAAGCTATTTCCATAGCCTGTGAAGTCTAGACGCCTTAGCAGGGTGCACAGCCTACTGAAAAGTGCCATCATTGCTCTAACTCTATCTTCACTTATCAATTAACACTGAAGCAGTAACATTGCTTACTTCAAGGCTATGTGGAAGGACACTTCCCCACAGTCTCTCAGGGCCCCATAGCCTCAGCTGTGGCTGTACTGAGCTGGGGACTTGCTTGCCTCTGTGCTATTGCTCTGCCTTCTTACTGCTTGGATAGTAGTCCTTTGGATACAATGTAAGTCACCCTTGACTGACCTATCCAGATGGTCTGCCTATTATTTAACCTCTCCTATAATCCAAGTGAAAGCAATGGTTTGAGTCTGATGTTTCCCAGAGCATCCCTGCATGTTTGCACTATGATGCTAACTGCTCTGTAATATGCTTGGTTGTTCTCTTTGTCTTTCTTCCCAACACATAACAGATTTATCAAAAGACTGACTTTGGTGAGGAACAGGATGCCTTATGGGGGAGGATCCAGGCTATGCAATGCTGCAGGCATTCTTCTTGTGCTCTTCAATTTAATCCATATGCTGAAGTTATGAAGATTAATAAATCTGAAGTTGCTATAAGAGGTTAAATTCACTGAATTTAATAATTATGAAGCATAAAAGCACAAGGTAACCCTCATGGGGAGGAATTGTTCCTTCACAATCACCTAGATAGGATGCCTTTCATCATTACTTTGATCTCCACTGAGAAATATCCTTTTAAAGTTTTGTTTTTCACTGCTAAATCTTAAAATGCAACTTTGTACATGTGATGTGCATGGGATATCATATGGTACTTTGGCCTGTGCATGTAATGAGATACTAAAAACACCTTAAGTATCTTTTTAAAAAATTATTTATTGAACAACCACATACTTAGAAGAAGCATTTCATTACAACAGCATTGACATATTCAATAACAATTTTTTGAGCTAAGATGCATCTCTTTCAAAACTGGCTGTAAATTTTTAGGTTTACAGTTGAATTAATATACTTATACAATATTGTACTCAGTATAAACCCTATAAGACATAATATTAAATGAGGTTTAAACCTTTAAAAAAGATCTCCATTACATTATTAAAATGCACAGCTTCATACAGAAAAATCCACTTTTAATGCAATTGACATTAAGATGTTTGCACATGCGTTTCTGATCTCTATATATCTGATTATTGCTAGTCACAATTGGTTATTTTCTGAGCTCCTTGGCATCTGAGCATGGATATAAAGTCATCAGGTAGATGTCAATGGTAATGTTTTCACATCTACTAATTATTAAGGGGCAAATTTTTATGCTTTGAAGAATTATTATTATTATTATTTTAATCATTATTTTTTTTTTTAATTTTGTCTTTTTGAAGCAGGGTCTCCCTGTAGCCCCCGCTGTCCTGGAACTCACTATGTAGACCAGGCTGGCCTTGAACTCACAGAGATCCACCTGCCTCAGCCTCCCAAGTGCTGGGACTGCAGGAGTGCACCAGCACACCCGGCTTTTTAAAAAAATTTTAATAACTACATGATTAGAAGAAGCATATCACTACAGCTTTAACATATTCAGTAACATACTCCAGAGCAAGAGTACATCTCTTTCATAAGTGGCTGTAAGTTTCTATGTTCAAAGTTGATTTAATACAGTTATACAATATTGAACTCAGTATAAGACCTGTAAGACATAAAATTGAATGAGTTCTTTAACCTTTATGAAAGATCTCCATTTCATTTTAGAATATATTATTCCTTGCAGAAAGT
>NW_008346555.1:1026812-1029922 GCF_000622305.1 Nannospalax galili | reverse complement strand
AATTTCCATGCTTCCTCCTCAAATATAATACATTTTTTAAAAAATTGTTTTGTTTGTATGTTTGTGTATATCACACAGAACATCCCAAACCATCTTAGTCAACTATATACCCACTTCCGAGATAGCACCCTGCCATAGCCTCCCTCCCCCCACTAGAGCCCTTATACTCTGATATCCCTGCTGCTGTGTTGTCTGCTGTGTTGTCAGCACCCCAGCGATTCCCCACTACTTGTCCATCTGGTGAATCTAGTCATCCTATCTAGAGGTCTTTGTTTTAGGAAGATCAGCTGTTCCTCATCTAGTTGTCAATATTCCTTTAGATAAGATTGGAGCCTGCTGTTCATTTCCCACTTCTATGCTGGGTTACTTTCTGGGAGTCTCTCTGGCCACCCTGGCCAATAACTCAAAAGAAGGTATCTCCTATCTGGCATTGTCACTTGTTATGTAGCCTTTAGCTATGCGTATGGACTCTTAAGAAATTATATTGGCCCATTTAATCTTTGGTTATACTTTCCTTTTGGGTATTTAAGGCCATACAGTTGGTCCAGATACACCAATTTATTTTTACTCTAAGGTCATTTGAGGATCTGTTCCTCAGGGGTCACATGGACTTGGGAGGAGCCCCTGGCTCCTTTCTTTTACCAGTTCTGCCTATGTGAAGGTAAGTCAAAGGTCCTGCTTGACCATGGTTTGCTTCACTTGGAAGCATGGAGGAAATGATCCCTCTGTGTAGACCCTCCTCTTTGTAGAATGGACACTGGTTCAAGTCCATCTGGTGGGGTCTCCTCAGCCTCCTTGATCAAGAGGACAGGTGACCCACCACAATTACAGGACATTTTGAGAGATGCTCATAGTCCCCTGGAACTAGTCGACCTAGGAGGGCAAGGAACAAAATCTGTCCTTTATGTCCCTCTGACCAAATTATTATAGGCCTCAAAGTATGTCTGTTAAACATCAAGAAGTTTAGTTCCACCAGTCTGGCACTTTTAATTACTACCTACCATATAGATAAACCTTGCCTAGATATATATAGACCAGTTGTTCTCAGATAAACCTTACCTAGACATATATTTCTTGATCTGCTATGTATAATTTGTCAGTAGGTTGTAGGAGTAATATGTTTCCCTCTGGTTTTCAAAACTAGCTAGGCATTATTTATCTATTGCATTGTCTCACCCCTCCACCATAGTTGTCCCGCTTAAGGTGCCCCCATTCCCCCCCTTTCTCCCTTAATAATACCCTTCTCCTATAGTCCTATGTCTCTTGAGCTCCTTCTTTCCCTTTATCCTCAGGTTACTTGTATACCCTTCCCTCCCTGCTCCCTTAAACTAACCAAATTTTAATCCATATCTCCCTTATTAAGGCCTGTTTCCTACAGTTCTTCTCTTTCAGGTTCTTTCTTTTCCTTTACCTCCCTGTTTCCTTTCCATTATCCTGGTCCTGTAGTTATGTCTGGATACATACTCACTTATCAGGGTTTTGTTCTATGATCCCCATATGAGGGAGAACATATGTTGATTTTTTTTCTGAGTCTGTGTTACTTCACTTAGTATAACAGTTTCTAGTTCCATCCATTTACCTGCAAATTTCGTGGTTTCATCTTTCTTTAATACTGAGTAAAACTCCATCATACAAATGAACCACATTTTCATTATCCACCTGTCAATTGAGGGACACATAGGTTGCTTCCACCTGTTAGCTATTGTGAAAAGAGCAGCAACAAGCATGGAAGTACAAGGGTCTCTGCAATAGGAGGAGTTCTTTGGGTATATGCCAAGGAGTGGTATAACTGGGTCAAATGGCAGGCTCATTTGTAGTTTTTAAAGAGTTCTCCACACTGCTTTCCATAGGGGTTGAACAAGTTTGCAGCCCCACCAGCAGTGGATGAGTGTTCCCCTTTCCCCACATCCTCTCCAACATTTGGTATCTCCAACATTTGGTATCATTTGTTCCCTTGATCTTAGCCAGTCTGACGGGGGTAAGATGAAACCGTAAAGTGGTTTTAATTTGCATTTCCCTAATTATTAGTGATGTTGAACATCTTTTAAGATGCTTCATAACCATCTTTATTTCTTCTTTTGAGAGCTCTCTGTTCAGCTCCTTAGCCCATCTTTTAATAGCGTTACTTCTTGTCTTGATTCTCCGTTTTTTGAGTTCATTATATATTCTGGATATTAAACCTCTGTCAGATATGTCGCTGTTGAAGATTTTCTTCCATTCTGTAGGTTTTCTGTTTGCTTCCCTGGTTACCTCCTTTTATGTACAGAAAATTTTTAGTCTAACGAGGTCCCATTTGTTAATTCTTGCCCTTGTTTCCTGAGCAATTGATGTCCAGTTTAGAAAATCCTTTCCTACACCTATATCTTGTAGGCTTTTCCCAATGTTTTCTTCTACCAGTTTCAGAGTTTCAGGTTTTACATTGAGGTATTTGATCCATTTGGAATTGACCTTCGGGCAGGGTGAAAGATAGGGGTTTAGTTTCATTCTTCTACAGGTGGAGATCCTGTTTTGTCAACACCATTTGCTGAACATGCTGTCTTTCCTCCAGTTAATGTTCTTGGCCTTTGTCAAATATCAGGTGGCTAAAATTGCAATTACTCATATTTGGGTCTTCAATTTTGTTCCATTGGTCTATGGGTCTATTTTTGTGCCAGTACCATGTTGTTTTTATGACTCTAGCTCTGTAATACTGCTTAAAATCTGGAATAGTATTCCCCCCAGAATTGCTCTGAGTGCTTTTGGCTATCTGATGTCTTTTGTGCTTCTATATGACTCTTAGGATAGATTTTTCCAATTCTGTGAAAAATGTCATGGGGATTTTGATTGGCATTGCATTGAATCTATATATGACTCTTGGTAGGATGGTCATTTTCACAATATTAATTCTTCCAATCCATGAGCATGGGAGGTCCTTCCATCTTCTGATGTCTTCCTCAATTTCTTTCTTTAAAGAGTTAAAATTTTCTTTGTAGAGATCTTTAATGTCTTTTGTCAGGTTTATTCTGAGATATTTTATTTTATTTTTGCAGCTGTTGTGAAGGGGAGTGCTTCCATGTGCTCTTTCTCTGATTCCTTGATATTGGTATATAGAAAGGCTACAGACTTTTGTA
>NW_008346555.1:1025649-1026313 GCF_000622305.1 Nannospalax galili | reverse complement strand
TAGGACTTTGAACATAAATGCATGTTGAATTTTGTCAGAGTCCCTCTCTGCTTGCTATTGAGATGACGGTGTGGTTCTCGTCTGGCTGCATTTATATGAGTTATGATGTTGTTGGCTTGCGATTATCCAGCCGTCCCTGCCTCCGATCAATGAATTCAATTTGATCATGGCGGATGATCTTTCTGATGTGTGGTTGTATGTGGCTTGGGAGAATTTTGATGAGCATTTTTGTGTCAACGTTAAATAAAAATATGGGTCTAGAATTATTTTTCCTCATTGTGTCTGTACCTGGTTTTGATATTAGGGTGACACTGGCTTTGTAGAAGGACTCTGGAAGTTCTCCATGCGTTTCTGCCTTTTTGAATAAATTAAGTATTATTGGGTATAGAATTCTGCTCTAAATCCAGTGTGTCCTGGGCTTTTTTTGTTTTTTTGGTTTTTTTTTTTCAAGATGGGAGGTTCTGTATTAGAGTTTCAATTTCTTCATGGGTTCCGGGTTCGTTTAAGCTGTTAATCTCTTCTTGGTTTAGTTTTTGTGATTCCAGTGGCTTTAGATATCTATCCATTTCTTTTAGGTTTTCAAATTTAGTAGCACATAGGTTTTTAAAGTATTCCCTTATAATGTTCTGTATCTTTCTGGTGTCTGTTTTAATGTTTCCCCTTT
>NW_008346555.1:1025071-1025532 GCF_000622305.1 Nannospalax galili | reverse complement strand
GATTCTTTGTATTGTTTTCTTTGTTTCAATTTCATTAATTTCTGCCCTGATTTTTGTTATTTCTTCTTGTCTGCTGGGTTTGGATTTCATTTGCTGTTGCTTTTCAAGTGTGTTGAACTGCAATGTTAAGTTATTTATTTGTATTTTTTCTGAATTTTTACTGTAGGCACTTAGAGCTATAAACTTCCCTCTAAGGACAGCTTTCAGTGTGTCCCAGAGGTTTTGTTGTGTTGTATTGTCCTTTTTTATTTAGTTCCAGAAATACTTTTATTTCTTTCTTAATTTCTCTCTTTACCCATTCATCATTCAGGAGTGTGTTGTTTACTCTCCATGTGTTCATGTAGTTACTAGGGTTTCTTCTGGTGTTGATTTTAAGCTTTATTGCATTGTGATCTGATAGAATACATGGAATTATTTTAATCTTTTTGTATTTGTTGAGGATTGTTTTGTCCCTCAGTATA
>NW_008346555.1:1024026-1024914 GCF_000622305.1 Nannospalax galili | reverse complement strand
ATTGTCCTTTTCATTTAGTTCCAGGAATACTTTTCTTTCTTAATTTCTCTTTTGACCCATTCATCATTTAGGAGTGTGTTGCTTAATCTCCATGTGTTCATGTGGTAATTAGGGCTTCTTCCAGTGTTGAGTGTAAGTTTTATTGCATTGTGGTCTGATAGAATGCATGGAATTATTTCAATCATCTTGTACTTGTTGAGGTTTGTTTTGTGCCCCAGTATATAGTCGATTTTGGAGAAGGTTCCATGGGGTGCTGAGTAGAAAGTATGTCCTTTGGTGCTTGGGTACAATACTCGGTAGATGTCTGTTAAGTCCATTTGATATATGGTTTTGTTTAATTCAGATGTCTCTCTGTTAATTATCTGCCCTCCTGACCTATCTAATGGAGACAGTGGGGTATTGAAGTCCCCTGCTATTAATGAATTGGGATTAATCTGGTTCTTACAGTCCTGTAGTATTGTTTTTATGAAATTGGGTGCACCAGAGTTTGGTGAATATATGTTCATGACTGTAATATCTTCCTGATTTATTGTTCCTTTGATCAGAATGAAGTGATCCTCTTTATCTCTGGTTAGTTTTAGTTTAATGCCTATTTTATCAGATATTAGAATTACTATGCCTGCTTTTTTCTTAGTACCATAGCTTGGTATATTATTTTCCATCCTTTCACTTTGAGATAGTGCGTGTCCTTGAAAGTGAGATGAGTTTCTTGCAGACAACAAGATGGGTTTTGTTTCTTAATCCATTCACCTAGTCTGTGTCTTTTGACTGGGGAGTTCAGTCCATTAATATTTAAAGTTATTAATGAAAGATGCGTATTGAATCCTGTCATTTTTATTTCTGTTCACATTCTTGATATAGCTGTACTTTTCCACAGTTGTACCTCGA
>NW_008346555.1:1019370-1023827 GCF_000622305.1 Nannospalax galili | reverse complement strand
AACTGGGAATACTTTGGTCCAGGCTCTTCTGGCTTTCATAGTTTGCACTGAAAAGTCAGCTGTAATCCTAGTGGGTTTTCCTTTATATAATGTGACTTGTTTCTCTTTTGTAGTTTTCAGTATTGTCTCTTTGTTTTGTATGTTTAATGTTTTTACTATGATGTGCTGTGGAGAGTTTCTTTTCTGGTCCTGTCTGTTTGGTGTTCTATATGCTTCTTGTATTTGTATGAGCATGTCTTTCTTTAACAATGGAAAATTTTCTTCCACTATTCTATTGAAGATCTGGTCCATGCCATTATCTTAGGATCCTTCTTCTTCCTATATGCTTATGATTTGTAAGTTTGGTCTTTTTATGGTGTCACACAATTCCTGCATATTCCATTCTTGTGATGTCTTAAATTTTTCATAATGTTTGCTTGAGTGGTCCAGTTCATCCACTTTATCTTCCAATCTTGATACTCTGTTTTCCATTTCGTTCATCCTATTGGTGATGCTTTCTCCCGTCATTTCTAATTGGCTTACTGAGTGTTTCACTTCCTTCTTCATTTCAGCCTGAGTAGTCTTCAATATTTCTAGCTCTTTTCTGAATTCATTCAGAAGTTTATCCCTATCATCTTTCTGTTCTTTGATTTCTTTGTTCTTTAAATTCACTGAAGTCTTTTTATTGTTTTTATAATTGTTCTTTTGAGTTCCATGTCCTGTGTTTTCTCCAGGGGGTTCTCATTGTACTCCTCTAGAGGACTGTTGGTACTTGGTGGGGTCATGTTACTATTTTTTCTCTGTGATTTTGACATGTAAATTTCTTTTGTAGTTTCTGATTCTTGTGTGAGACTCAAGCCTTTAAGTTTAGATCTGCTTCTTTTTGTCAACTTTATGTGTCTTTGTGGTTTACTTTTGGGACATGAAAAGCTGGTTTCTCTAAGTTTCCAGTTCTCTCTTTTGATTTTATATTGGGGTATCCAGATTGCTTTTGTCTTCAGGAGTTCCCACAGAGGCCCAGGTCAGATAAGGATCAGACACTCTCAGGCTTTCTCTTAAGGTCTGGATCCGTCCAGGAAAGATTTTGGCCTCAGGAATTTGGGGGTTTGATTGGTCCAAGAGCCAGGCTCAGGAAAGATGCTGCTCTAGGGCAGCTGGTGGATGAGGCTGGGGGAGTCAGGGCATGGAGGGTGCAATTGAGTTACCCTGGAGAGAGGCCTGCCTGTTGGAGAGAGGTCTGTGAGTCGTGTAGGCCCAGGGAAGTAGAGCCACTTTAAGTATCGTTATTTCTCCAAGTATTTATTATTTCTTTATGATGAAATGCTAAAAATCCTACCTTTTATTTAGCTTTTCAATTTCTTATTATTTAAATTTTTATTTTTTGAGAATTTAATATGTGTATACAATGAAATATATCTACCACTCCAGTTCTCAGTATCTTGAGTTTCTTATTTTAGAAAGATTGGCTTTGGTCCTTTTAGACCCCTTCCACCTGTCCCCATATCTACTATCACATGACCCTTCCCAAATTCATGTCTTTTTGTTAGCTAACCCACTATGTCCAGGTGGTGTTTCCCATGTGTATATGGCATGGGGGCCATCCACTGGAGCATGGGAAACCTACCAGTGGCTATCTCCTCAATAAAGAATGATACTCTCTCCTTTAGCAACTATCTACTAGTGGTAGCTCCTCAGTATGTGGTGGGGCTTTGAAATCATGCTTTTGGCATCGTGGCCAAAATCCTATGGTTCAGGAGGTCTTAGGTCATAGAATAGACTCTACTTTGTTGTTTTGCTAAGTAGTTGTGTCAAATTTCCTTCTAAATATTTATGTTTATTCCTATAGACCTGGGATGCTCTCAGCCTTGGTCATAGAAACTTCTTTTTGCAGTAGATATCTGTCAATGGTGAGATAAATAACTAGTCAAAGTACTGAGAATAAGGGATTCAGTGCTCCATCATAGCAGATATTTATATTATCCCCACCACTAAGACTCATCTCTGAAGAGGAGGAAGAAATGTAAAAAGCAGAGGATGGGGAGGAGTGCTGTGAAATGCTGTCTTCAGAACATGGAATGGCTGTCACAATGATGATCTCACAGTAGCTATGGTTGCCTGCAAGACCTATATAAGAGCAAGTCAACTGAAATTCCTGCAGAGATGGGGTAGCATTCTAAAATACACAGCACACTGTCGTTCTGTACACTCAATCTTTTGTGTAATGGCAACCAGAGCTTCTTACTCTTCTTTTACTCAGCACCTGCTTGCTACTTCCCCTATCTTTCTTTCCCCATGAGGACTGTCTTTATAATTCCAATGATGCAAACTTGAATTGACTGCTATCCTTTCCCAAAGACCAGAACCTTTCAATCTAAAACATATGCACTTGTCTCTGGGTTGCATTGGGAAGAAAGAGATGTAGCTCTATTTATATGAACCCTTTTCTACAGAAATTCTACTTTTGTTTGTCTTCTATATTGAGATTATTTGATGCTCTATATTTAAGGAGAAAATAAATTATGTAGTATAAAATATTTAAACGTCACTGATCTACAGCAACTTTAAACTTTATAGCTCATGATGCTATTGAAATAATATTCTACCTGAAGACACCAGCAAATAAATAGTTGTTCAATTTTTAATGCAGTTCATATTTGGTGTAAATTGTACCAAACCATGTCCCAAAGAAAAGGGTATAAATTAAATGGTTGGGAATAAGGGATATTTCTCTTAGAATTTTGCAAAGCTAGGCATCTATTGTCCTTAAAAATGATCTGTTTGAGTTTCAAATTGACAGAAGATGCTCTTGTGATAGTGAATCTTCACTTTCAGTTTGTCTGTACTCGGAATCATCTTGGAGACACAGCCCTGTGTTTGTGGGGATGTTTCCAGAGGGTTTTAACTAAGACTGGAGGACCCATGCTGAATGTGGGTGCTGCCATTCCATGGGGTAGAGATTTAGCTGAATAGAAGGGGAAAGGAAAAAGCCAGGTGGGCACAGAAATCATGTCTGTTTCTTGATAGTGGATACAATGTGACTAGCCACCTCATGCTCTTACAGCTGTGATGAGCTGCACACCCTCAAACTGAGCCAAAATAACCCGTCTTAAGGTTTCTTTTTCCCTATTCCATCACAGCAATGAGAAAAGTAATACAGCTGGCAGAGCTCAGAAACAGTAGTTACAGGCCGAGAGGAGCTGAGCCTGCAGGTCTCAAGAGGAAAAGCAGAAAACAAGAAATTCACGAATCATCTGTGTGGCTGTTACCTCCAAACCTAAACATTCTGTCCTGATGGGAAGAGGAAGGCTACTCAGGAAGCAAGTAACCAATCAAGGTCCAGGAAGTCAATGATGTTTAGAAGCTCAGAAAGCTCCTGAAACTTACAAGGTTCACAAGGCCTCTGCAGAAATCTAAGCAGTAGAGATTTGGAGAGAGGAGTCCTGCAGGGAGCTCCAGGGATGCAGATGCTAAGGTCATTACCTGTGCTGGGGTAGGGTTTCAAGTTATGCTGCTGCTTCAGAGTCATCCATGCCCCTGTACGTAAATGCTTTCTAATACTCCTGAAAATAGCACCCTTGATCTCTTGATCTCAGTGTTTCACTAAGTTGGAGTTGAATGGAATAATTTCTTTGGTCTGCTGTTGATGTCCTACCTGGGTTGAAGAGACATTTATTCATGTCTCCCAAGAAAAGTTCACAGAACACGGCCCAATTCTAGTTTTGATTTCAGGAGCCACTACTGCACAGACAAAGTGGCGTGCTCCTAGGTAGAACCAATCTGCATGCAGCACACAGTCTTCACAGCCGGAGAATCTGCTGTGTTTTCACAATTTCTCTCTGCTGTGGAAAGTCTTTCTTTTAGTAAATCTGTGCTGCTGAATCGTTGTGCAATTTCCATCTCCCATCTGAGGCTATCTCAGGAAGAGATTTATTCCTGTCTGTGTGGCCAAGCTGTTGTGCAGACAGTGTCAGTAGGAAAGGTCACTCACTGATCTGCTGCCAAGAATCTGGTTCTTGAGGCCATATCCAGGTCCGGTGCATTGAAATGTGTTCAGCACCTCCTCAGGGGCTGAGACATTAAAGTTAAATGTTACAGATGTGGAGCCATGGCAGGGAGCATGTTGGGCTTGCAAAAGAGCTGGAGCTGGGGACGAAAATGTTGCCTAGGGTAACAGAATTTATTTTCTGAACCAAAGGAGTTTTAAGGACAGAAGGAAAAGGAAATTAGAATAAAAACTCCACAGCCTCTATTATCCAACACTACCCTATGTGTTCAATGTTGCTTTATTCTAAGGTGAGTTCTTATCTCTTGTCTCTGACCTAAATGTCTGTTTATATTTGGACTGTCTTTGCCAGATTCTCTCCCAAGACTCCATAAGCTTAGCATATATTTGTGACTCGATTTTGTAATCAACATTTCATTTGGCTTTATAAGGCAAGAATATCTATTTAGAGTTTTAGCATTTTATCTCCTTTTCC
>NW_008346555.1:943313-1019216 GCF_000622305.1 Nannospalax galili | reverse complement strand
ATGCACTAAGTCCTTTGGTTGCAAATAGAGCTCATAATGTAAAAGTGTACACTTATCTCAGAGATTTTGTGGTTCACAGACTCTCTGTGTCCAAGCTGTAAGAGAGTGTTGACATCATCTTTCCCCAGTGCTATGGTTATTTGTGAGCAAACTTCTTCATGTATGAGTATCTGCTTTTTATTAATAGGATATGGATTTGAGCTAACTTTAAATAGAAATGGCTTAAACTAGGAAAGTATCTCTTGCCCACTTTTTTTCCTAAGTAAATATCGTGCGTGTGTGTAGTAAATAATCTGGAGTCATCAAAATGTTCACAAATGTAGAAGTGTATGATGATTAATCTGAACTGAAGTTGGCTGGAGCCTAAAGCTTAGACACTGAGTCGGTCACCATAGATGTGCCTCAATGCCATTGAGTTTGAGAAACATGGAGCCTGAACTCAGCCAGAGTGAGCATCGTTTCCAGAAGGACTTGTGATTTTAGAAGAGACTACCAGAATACTGGCATCAGGATGTTGACTGTTCCCCAAGGGTCTGTATGCTACAGTGTGATTCCCAGGGTGACAACGCTGCAGGGAGCTTTAGGAGTGAGGCCAGTAGGAAGCTGTGAGGTCATTGAGAGAGATTGTGGGCGCTCACTCTTTGGCTTTTGCTTCCTGTCTATGAGGTGAGCAGCT
This sequence comes from Nannospalax galili, assembly GCF_000622305.1. Classification (NCBI taxonomy): domain Eukaryota; kingdom Metazoa; phylum Chordata; class Mammalia; order Rodentia; family Spalacidae; genus Nannospalax; species Nannospalax galili. The sequence continues at coordinate 1,018,540 of NW_008346555.1, read as the reverse complement.
TCCCCCACCGCATGGTTTTTGTGTTGCTCTCAGACCACCCCACCGGCGGCTCTAAGCTACCCAACTCTTCAGTTTTAGACTAGAGCCTCCAACACTGATCTAAAAAAATGAATCTTTGGTCCTTATAAGTTACTTATCTCAGGTATTCCAGCATAGAAATGCTTGACTGGATAGGACTTAACACATACGGCAGAATACATGAGGTCCAGTGGGGGGTTGGGGGGTACTAATGGGGGACGGGGGTCTAAATTCAATTAAAAACTGTTGTATGAAATAACAAAGGCTTAATAAAAATTTTTAAAGAAGAAATTTAACAAATGGGGAACTGTAGGTCCTTCCTGAGAAGTGCTGTTGTGCCCAGGATAAAAGCACCAGTGTGACAAGTTAACTACAAAATCCTCGTTCATTTGCTGGTTTAGGGCTTTGGGGAGTTAGCCATCATTTTAAGCATTTGAATGCTTGATGGGAAGAACATGTGGGCTCAGTGACTAGGCAGTCCTCTCTTGTCTTCCTGCCATACATACTGAGAATCTCCCTTTGACCCATATGCTCTATCTACTTCTTATAGGGTGTACTTCTGCAGGTATTCTGACATCACACAGTAGTGAAGAAGGATGGGGCTTTGTCAGTACTTGAGTTTTGCTAGAAAAGACTTGTCATCGTTGGAGGGTTTTGAATGGAAGGATGACATGATCTTGATTTAAAACTATTACTTCAGCTATGATATAAAAGAACAGATGGGAAGGCACAAGGAAGGGGTCAGGGAGACTAGCGGGAAACCATTGGCCCAAATGAGAAACAGTGGTGGATAAGGTCATGTAACACTCTACTGGCAGATCAGGTACGAGAACTAGTCATATATTAAACGTGATTTAAAAATAATCATGGCAGAGAAAATGAAAAAGATTTGGAGTATCATTTATAGGCCGGGAATCAGAATCTTCACCTATACCCACCACCAAATCTGCAAGCCTTCCCACATCATGCCCACATACTCAGCCTTGAAGGAACGATGAGAAATCACCTGTGCTGCTTTTCCTAGGTCAGTTAAGATGGTCAATTGATTAGTTTGTAAAAGGTTTTTTATCCCTCCACTGGCCAAGTTTGAATTTAAATGTTCAAGTCTGAAACACATCTTAGGCATCCAAGACACATTCAGACAGTTGGCTCTATGAGCCTGTATAGAGGCTAAGGTGAACCATGGCAGGATGCTGTGTTAGTCTACATTCAAGGAAAACACCTCTTAGTGTTACATTAGTGCATATTTAAAGAAAAGATTTCATTATTAAATGGAACCATGAACCTGGGAGTTTTCAGAATATAGTGTTGTTTTATAATCACTTGACTTAATGAGATTGCCTAGGCAGTTAGTGCATGTATCACAGGCATAGAGGTTCACAGACCGTACTGTGAGATACAACACATTTACAGGTTGGAGAATTTAAAAGAAACGAACAGAACAAGCAGAGAAGGAGCAGCCAGTACTGTGAGGCAAACCACCAAAGAATGATGCTCTGAAACTAAGTGATGAAGTGTTCCAGCAGAGGAAATAATGTGTGTGCCAAGCACTGCAGAGCTGAGCAATGTGAGAGTTCAGGGTAGAAGGTGATATTCACCAGAATGCAGATCACCAGTGACCAGGATGGGATTTATTCCTGTGAAGTGTTGATGGAAATCAGACTAAGAATGGTACAAGAGAAAACCCAAGAAGAAATAAGAGCACGGGGTGTAAACAACTCCCTCACGGGACTTCGCAGTAAAGGAGAAGAAAATGAGGCATTGGGAAAGGGAAATGAGGTTCAAGAGAAAGCTTGTAAAGTGGTATGACTTGAGTATGTTGGATTAATGAGGTGATTGACCATGGAGGGGGTAAGCAGGAGGTATGCAATAGAGAGAGGGGGTAATTTCAGGAGCTAATCTCTTGAACATCAGAGTGGGTGTAAGAAGCACAGTTTGCTCATGGTCCTGCAAGGCTGCGCACAACATGGTAAGTGTTATGAGCAGCCCTGCAGATTTGGTGGTGAGTGTTGTTGGAAATCCTTTTGTGATTTCTGCCTGTGTTTCCTAATAGGGAAACGAAGCATGGCCTTTGAAACAGAATGTGGAAAGGAAAGTTGCTGGTGAGATATGGGAAGAAAGAAAACTGTTAAATGAATAATCTCATCCATGCCAGGTGCCTCTCTTGAACCTTGAGGCATCTCAATACAGTATGTTATAGCTTACCATCTGAGTGGATGATAAACAGACAGAGCTAATTCCTGAGTGATTCTCTGCAAATGAACATTGGCTAAGTAAAACTAGAATTAATGTGAAATTAAATATTACAATAAAACTATTATCCAAAGAGGTCAAGGTGATGAATGGTCTATTTAAATGAGGCCACCAGAAGGAACCAGAGCCAGAGCCTGTTAATCCCAGGGTGTCTGTGTACTCCATTTTTATGCAGATTAAACCGTATTTCAGGTTGATAAATCAGCAAGACTCACTCTCTGACAGTAGTCAAATATCTTTCCTTTATTTCTGTTCAGATGGGGCTACAGCTGGGTGGTTACAGTTTAGAAAGAATATTCTAGTAACAGGCAGAAATGATTAAGATAAGCTACAGGTGATGATTTGGTTAATGTGGTAACATGGACCTAAGAATCTGTTTTCTTTTTCAGATGATTATCAGGCACTTTAGGACTGCCAATAGCTCCAGAATAATTCATACTAATTGTGCTGTTATGCAACTTCTATGGTGTGAAGTAATGTCTGTTCACCTCAAATAAAACACCAACCACAGGCCAAAGAAATGATTTTATCCAAGTTTAGTGGGTTTAATGTTTGTTTAGTGGGTTTTCTTGCAAGAGCATAGGTGAGGGGCCACATACAGGAACACGAGCAATGCAAAGGCAGTTCCATCAGGTAAAGCTTACTTAGTAGGGGCGATGCCTGCTGAAAGCTGTGTATCTCCAAAGCTTCCTGCAACAACTTGCAGATAGCTTAGGTGATCAGAGTGGCGTATCTCCCCAGAAATGGTTATCCTTATATAACCTTATGGAGAAGCATTGTATATCTTGCAGGTTTTAGGAGCTTCCTGAGCCTTGTAAGTCTCATTTATTTCCTGTGCCTTAGTGTTTCCTTAATTAGGAAATAGTGACAAGACATGTTACTGTACAATGTCCTTAACCACTCTTGTTTCCTTAGGAATTCTGCTCCATGTCCCATATGCTCTTTAATTGCCATTGGTTTATTTTTTGTCTCCTTAAATTAAGAGGAAATTTAATGAAATATTTCTGAGAAATTGGTGTGCTGTATGTAGAACTTCAGATGAAATGCTGTGTATATAACACAGATTTAGCCTATACAATTTGCTCAACTGAACAAGACTGAACATGGGATGGAACAGAACTATGGACAACATAAATGGGAGTGAGGGCAAGTTTTTGACCTTCAACAAATGACTAAAATTAAAACATAGCACAGAGGCATCATACATGAAAGACTCTCAATGAATATTTAGAGTTAGGTGGCAGGAACTTACTACTCCAGTCCCAGACTTCCTACTAAATTAGGCAGCTTATCTTGCATGGACAGAAAGAGTATCAGGAACCACTGACCCACCTGGCTATAGATTAATGGCTTCAACAACTGCTGCAGATGAACGACTTCCTGGCTTAATTCAGAATCCATCAGCATTTCAGAGTTTGGGAGGGCGATTCTTATGGCAGGCAGGAAGGATAGTGGCATCACTATTTGTTCATAGAGGAGATTTCTTTGAAGGCATAGTTTGCTCCCCTGCAGCAGCACAACTCAAGTTGGTCATCCTATATTTTAACTTATTCTACCACTAACACGAGTTGAAACTGGTTCTTTGCACGGAAAGGTGATGCCATTTCATGAGATCTGAAGGCCATGGGTATCTGGAAGTGGCTTGGCATGGTATCTAGTTCCATCCTTCTTGCTGGGTTCTGTTTCTTTCTGTTTTCCACACGGCAGACTGATCCTTTGAGTGGGGAGTAGGGTGGGAAAAGGAGGAAGTTGGCCTAGTCCCAGAAGCATCACACTGTTGTTGTGGCATGACCCATTTATGTCACAAGAATCATATTTCACTGAGGGAAATGGCCTGGAGCCCAGCCCAAACAGGAGGGGAGCCACATGGTTGGCAAGTACTGAGTGCTGTTGTTGCAGGAGGAAGCTGTGTGACATCTCGGGAGTCTGTGATTCTGCCAAGACCAAGGGCATACTTATGTACTGAGGAAAGGACTACATATGAGGACCATTAGAACTGTCCTCACTAAGGTTATATGACATGTATCCGATATTCCTTTTACGAGAAGCAAAGATTCCCAATTTTATAGTTAAAAGTCAGGCTTAAAGTGCAAAAGAACATACTGAGTTTGAAGCTCTTCATCTTGGGGTCATTATACTAACTATATTTCAGACAGTGGTTGATAGTTGGGATTCCTATATGTGCAGACACATGTGGACACATGAAGGCAGAGGCATATAGATGTGTGGAAGCACAGACACATGATGCATGAATGCGAGGTGCATGGATGCATGGGCACATGGACAAATGCACTTTCTCATATTCTTGCTCCTACTTGTGGTATTTATGTTGCAATAATTTTACCATGTCAGATTTCAAGTAATCTTTCAAGACATGCTTCTTACTTCCTTATGAAGACTTTCTTGAACTCTGTCTTAGAGTCTGATTTGAGTTTATCCTCCTCCCAGCTCACATCACCCCAAATATGTTTCTATTGTAACACGAAGCTACACTTTCACTTATTCTTTTCAGTCGTGTTCAGAGAGACTTGTAGCATTCCCTGGCTGGGTCCTCAGATGGAGTTAGTAGGCAGGGAAAGGAGAAAGCCTGCTGTGTATATATATTCCTTTCTTTGTAACTGCTGCCATTTACTTGGCTGTTCTCAGTAGCTTTAGGGTCAACTTGACACACCTGGGTTGAGGGAGCCTCAATTGGGGAATTGCCTCAATTGGACTGGCCTGTGGTCATGTCTGTGGGGCATCTTCTTGATTATTGAGTGATGTGGGAGGGCTCAGCCCACTGTGGGTTGTGCCATCCCTCAGAAGGTGGGCCTATGTTGTATAGGCTGAGGACAGGCTAGAGAAGCAAGCCAGTAAGTTAGCGTTTCTCCATGGCCTGTGCTCCATCTCCTGCCTCCAGATTCCTGCCCTGAGTTCCTACCTTGGAAACCCTGATGAACTGTGACCCAGGAGATATAAGCCAAATAAACCCTTTTTCCCCAAGTTGGTATTGGTCAGAGTATTTTGTCATAGCAATGAAGAAACAAACTAGGACAGAAATTGGTACCAGAGAGTGGAGTATTGCTGTGACAGACCTGACCTTGGTGTTTTGGGGATTGTGGAATCATTTGGAATTTTGGACTGCTCAGAGTTTGTTGCTGTGGAGCTTGGAACAGTTTTTTGGACGATGGAGGCCTGGCTTGTGAAACTTCAAGGGGAAGCAGAGACTATCAGGGCTTCTTGTATGATATTTTGAATTGAGAATTTGTGGACTCTGATTGGCTTGGGCTGAAGAATCAGCTGTGATTAAGAAGAGACCAGACCCTGAAGTAAAACCTTCGCTTTACTGGGACAATTGATGCTGGTTAGCTGGGGCTGGAAAATCAATTGTAAGTAACAAGAGACCAACATCCCTGTTGTAAAGTCCAAATACTTCTGGAAGTATTTCCTCAGGGTCAGCACACAGAGGTTGTGGTCCAGAGGGGCCCCGAGCCTCCATATCAAGCTGGAAGCAGGACTTGGTAATGTGTAAGAATCTCTTGCATGGTTCTGGTGTTCAAAGTGTGAAGGGATCACACAGAGCAGCTGAGGCTTGGCACTGTGAGAAGCCAGGAAAGGCCATTGGTGAGAGTGCAGCCTCAGTTTCAGTGGAGACCCGAATTTTATGCAGTTGCCAGGACCATGAATGACCACCAAGGGCAGCAGCAGGTGTGGAATGGAGCATGCCTAGGTCTGTGAGATGAGCTGTGTGTGCTGTGTACAGCAGAGTCAAAGAAGTGGAGCTGCCAGAATCTTTTGTGAGCCCAGATCATGAGTGAATCCCAGATGTCTAGCCTTGAGCTATGTTGCTGGAGTTAGGTTTTGCTTAGGTGAACCCAATTCTTCCCTTTCAAATAAGACAGTGCTTATTTTGAATTTTACAGATGTCCCTAGTTAAGAAACTATTTAAAATTTTTATTTTTATTTTATGTGTATGAGTGTATTGCCTGTATGTGAGTGTACCTGTGTTGTGCAGTGCCTTGGAGGTCAGAAGAGGGCATCGGATTCCCCTGGAACTGGAGTTAAGAACAGTACATAGCCACCACGTGGGTGCTGTGAATCAAACCTGGGTCCTCTGCAAGAACAGTCAGTGCTCTTAACTGATGAGCCACTTCTCCAGCTCCAGTTAAGAGACTTTTAGAAGGGACTGTGAACTTTTAAGTGTTTGGATTTTTTAAGGACTGTGGGGCTTTTAAAGTTTTACTGTCTTATAACATTATATTTTAATGTAAGGTTGTGATTTAATAGTGTTGTGTTTCTGTGTCAAATTGATAAGGGGTGAGTTGTTCTGGATAGTTTTAGTGTCAACTTGACACACCTGGGTTGAGGGAGCTTCAATTGGACTGGCCTGGGGCCACATCTATGGGGCATCTTCTTGATTGTTGAGTGATTTGGTAGGGCCCAGCTGTGGGTAGTGCCACCCCTGGGCAGGTGAGTCTCTGTTGTATAAGAAAGCAGGTTGATCAGGGGTCAGGGGAGCAAGTCAGTAAGTAGCCTGTGCTGCAGCTCCTGCCCTGAGTTTCTACCTTGGGCTCCCTGATGAACTGTGACCTGGGAGATGTAAGCCAAATAAATCCTTTCCTCTCCAAGTTGGTATTGGTCAGAGTATTTTGTCACAGCAATGAAGAAGCAAACTAGGACACTTGCCATACTTGCACCATGATGGGCAGAAATCTCTGAAACCAGGATCTAAATCAGGATCTAAAATAGTTTCTCCCTTCATTTATGTCAAGTAATTGTCATAGAAAAAAATCTATTATAAGAAATTGGTATTAGAATTGGGGTCTCTGCTGTACTTGTTACTTTTGTTCAGAAACTTTTGGAACTGATTTTGGGGAACAATTTGGAAATATTTGGAGTGGTGGGTAGAATTTTAGTTCTGTAATCAGAGATTAATAAGTGGAAGCCAAGGAATTACATTCTGCCAAAGAATTTATATTTTGTTCATTGCTTGAGTTTTTGTAGGAGGCACAGTTTAATGGTCACAAAACAATCTCTTTGTAATGGAAATTTCAAGGCATCACAGCATTCAGACTGTGGCATAGTTATTTCTAGCTCCTTTTAGCCAGGTTACAGTGAGATTCAATAATAAAAACAGTAGAAAGCCTTGGAAAATGTGCATGTTGGTCAGGACATTGGGACTAAGAGAGCTGATGAAGGTACCAGGTTCATGAAAAAGGAGCCATGCACTTTGCATCAAGACAATTTGAAAGATACCTAAGTCTATCTCAAGAGTGTATCAGACCCCACCTACTGCAAGCTTAAAGGTCTGGGAGAGTGTTTATATGAAGAACCTCTCCTTCAGGAGGGGGTACCTCCTCAATTCCCTATTGGCACAAAGATGCCTAGGAAATTTATTCCCTAGGATTAATTTCATTGTGCTCAGTCTCCCAGGCACTCAGAGGCCAATGTGGCCTTGGTTCAAGGTGGCTCAGCAAGAGGAATGAGTCATAGAAGTTTCCACCTCATGTCAAAGGTTTGGGATGTAAGGCAATGTCTGGCAGGATTGTGATCCCTGTAGGTGCTCCACTCTCCACAGCCAGGCAAGACACACCCATGGTAGGATGGTGGCATGACAGTTGTGGGAGTAACCAGTTCTTTCACATTGAATTAGATGGAGGATCTTTCTACATGAAGGAATTCACATTTGATATTCTCAATCTGGTCAAAAGGAATGGCTAGAAAGGTTATGCTATTGTGGGCAAGTTATAGCTGTTTCTTTGCTAAAATATTGCAATTCTGTGTTTTATAATTGTATATAATTTCTTAGAAGCTTTGCAGTGAACAGAAATGATCTGGAGGCAAGATATGTAAATCAAAAGGCTCAAGGAGGATGAATGAACCTCAGAGGAAGAAAAAAAGTACAGAGAGTCTGTGATTGTTCAGTACAGGTCAGAACAGTTGCATGAACACAGAAGGAATGGGGAGGGATTCAGGGAAGCCAAGTGTTCAGATCCAATCTTAAACTATTCTGAAAGCATTTTTGTGGAATTTGAAAGGAAAATGTAGCTGCTTAGTCTTTAATAGAAGACAAACAAAATGCAGAAGGCTGTGGGTCCCTTATGAACAAGGTAATTTTTAATGCATCACACCAGAGTGGTGAACACATATTTGTAAAGACTTAGAATGCTCACAAAGGCTCTCTACTTTGACCTTGACTGATGCCAAGGAATGCAAATATGGCAAGAAACTTTTACCTAAATCTATACATGAAATAAACGGGGAAATGTGAGAAAGCGTATTAACTACATTTTCAAATTTTGTCACAAATGCTTCAGACAAAGGAAGGAGACACTGGAACTTGCCTTGAGATGCTAAGATTTAACGACATGCAGAAATTGTTTTCCTAAGGCCATCTTCATGACCTGTTTGTCCAGAGGCTTGGAGGAGAAAAAAGAAACAGCACTGTAAGGTTTCAGTACTGTGGTGTTTAATTCCTTCTCACAGTGACAGAGACCAGAGTTTATGCATTTGGTGTGAAGTTTAATCTGAGGAAGACATGCACAACTTTAATAATACCTCATGGAAAAGCAGTATCAGGAGTTTTTAAATATCCATCTTCTGAACTTCACTGAGCAAAAAACATTTGTAGACAGGGGAGTGTAAGACATTATTAACCACGGGAAAGTGATGACTTCTGTCTAAATAAATTATGTGCTTTCATCTAAAATAAATGGTACTCAGTATTCATAATTTCACACTACATTTTAGCTCCTTTGTTTTTCCACAGCTCTTCATGATCTGGCTTCTTTATGGAGGTTAGCTTTGACTACACATCATCTAGACTTCTAGATAACAAAGATTATACCCTCAAACCAGGGCTAGCAAAAGCAGACACAGGTGTGGGACTTTGGCACTTGTGGTAATTGTGGTTGACTATGGTCTGGGTTGTAAGTTTTGGGTGATATTTTGTCCAGTTTCATGTTGGTAAATAAGTAACATTTAGCACGCCCTCCAAAAAGTTGCTCGACGTGTTTGACAATATTCTCAGTGTAAACGCTCTCCATGAGGCTGACTTTAGTCCGTTGTTGCTTTGATAACTAGCTTGAAAATTCCTAAATTTTGCCAGTTGGCAGCTGTAGGAAATGACTTTAAAACATCACTGATTTTCTCTGCTTTAATTAATTTTTCTTCTCAAAAATATGTCAATCAAATTGGAATAATCATTTCATCATCACTTTCTAAGTCAAGACTAGATACTGAGTCTTGTAGCAATGTAACAAGGGCTTCAATGCTACTTTGCTAAAAGCACTTGGCTCTGCAGTTCCCAGTGGGTAACTAAAAATAACAAAGTTTGGCACCACGGCCTTCATTGTACCTGTGTTCTTTGTTTCTCTGGGTCAAGTTTCTACTCAACTCTAGACATAGATAAGCTTGTTATTTAAGAAATATTCAACTGCTAATTTATCTTTTTTGATATTGATAAAATCAAGATTAGAGTAACCAAGGCATTTTCAAGACTTTAAGGGATATGGTAATCAACAGATTGCTAACTGCCAGCTTTTGCGCAATTGTCGTTTTAATGAGAATGTCCTCCATAGGCTCCAAGTATTCAGACATTTTGTCCCTAGTTGGTGTCACTGTTTTGGGAGGTCTTAGAAAGTTTGGTCTTGCTGGAGGAAGCATGTCACTTGGGGTGGGCTTAGAGAGTTCTTAAGCCTTGCTGGATCTCCAGTTGCTCTCTGCTTCCCGTGCCTGCTGGAAGATGTGAGCACTTAGCTCCTGCTCCAGCCGCATCACAACGTCTCCTTGCCACGATGGACTCTGATTACTCTGGAACCTAGAATCATAAGCTCAAATAAACTCTTCTTCCTGCAATTTCCCTTGATCATGGTGTTTTATCATAGCAACAGAAAAGTAACTAATACAGTAATCCTGTTCTAGACTCTGGCACAGTGCCCTAAACTGGCCAGGAACAGTAATCCTTACAGGCAAATCACTGAAATGAGACTCCCTGCTTTATGTGGGAGCCATTAACTGAGGCTGATCCCCAGTCTAAAGCAATCATCTGATGATGGGAACAGGATTGTCTCTTAAGCAACAGCAACTTCTCTAAAGCCAGTTTGGAGAACCACTCTTGAGATAATTGTCACCCAGACCACAGTAGATCCAAGACTGCTTAACTGTGTATTTATTGACCCCTTCCTTGCATAAACTTGGAGGTCTTTTTAGTCCCTCAAAGACGACCAAGGATGTAGGGTTTCCTTTTCTTCCTTAAATGGTTATACTGAATAAGTTCCTTTCCTGTTCCTCCTCCTTCTTGCATGCCTTTGGGGAAGGAGGACAATGACCATGTCTGAGAGGGTCTTGACTAAGACCGCTCCTTAGTGGCCTAGGACTCTCAATGGCATCACTTTGAAGTGTACTTAAATTTGAGACCAAAAGGAAGACTGTGTGTTAAAAAATCAGTTATTTCTCACTCCTAGGTGGCTGTGACTAATAGAGTCAACATGTTTTCTTCCCATTCATGAGATTCCAGAAAGAAAACAAAATTCCAGCAAATTTTAAACAAAAGTTATTTTATTACTTTTAACCAAAGATACATGTATTTTAGGAAGAATATTGAGAGTGCTCATCAGGCTGTGGTCTGCTTACTCTTCCTGAACATGTTGTCTCTCTGTCACTCATGCTCGGGTTCCTGGTCTGCATCCAAAATAGAACACAGTGGTCGCATCAGGCTGATGAGCAAACTATACATTGTGACTTTGGCTTTTCAGAGTTCTGCGGCATGGTCAGGAGTGGAAATGACATTCTGAATAGTTACTCTGTGCCAAGAAAGCAGAAATCACTGGTGCTATTGTAATGGCGAGCAGAGCAAAGGGTGCGACAAAGTCTGCTTGTAACTGGACATGAGGCAGCTGAGGGAGAGAAGAGCATGTAGGAGTGGGGCTACTTGGTTTGTTCAGTACTGTGTCCAGAAGACTGAAAATGGAAGAATTAAGATTTCTTATATCAGTCATGGATAACAGCTAAGGCAAACAATTCATCTCCAGTTCTAATTATTATGGTACATCTCTTATCACAATAATAGAACCAGATACTATAGTTTGCATAAGCAGAGTGCATCCATGCTACTCTGATAAGTAACAAGCTTGTCCTTTCCATGTTAGCCATGGAGCTTCTCATTTTACAATTGAGTTGATCAGGTTCTAGGAATATTTTCTGGAAAATGATAAAACAGATATATGGTTGATCACTATAGATACTGATCAGTCAGGAACAAACATTCATATTTAAAGTGTGTGTGTGTGCGTGCATGTGGATGCATGTATGCGTAAACATTGTTTCTTTAATAATACATGATGCTTTAAACGACTTTTGGAGCTATTTAATTGCTTAACCAGTGATTTTCTTTCTTACCTGCAACAGCAAATGCATGTCTTTTTATCTTGTTCATAAACATGCCACAAAGGGCTTGTTTTCCTGAAATCAAAATATGATAAACCAATATACCTGTTTTATGATTTTAACAGACATTAAAAATGGCATAAGCTCCTATAAGGTAGTGTTGCTTGGACTTTGAGCAGAAATTTATATTGAGCCCTTATCCAATAGAACACATAACCTGCTTCCTCCATTTAGTATCAATGACTTCATCTTAATGTCAGGTTTTTGCCTTTAAAGTGCGTGTAACATTGATTCATACAGGTCTGACTTTGAGTTTTGCGTCTTCTATTTGAATAAGTCACTCTCCCCTAAAGGCCCTGCCCACATTTCCATTCCGTCTGTGACGCTGTCTTCTGTAGGGTGACACAATACACACAAGGTCTGATTCATAATAGATGCTCAATAAATACTGGATCGCTTTCCTGAATTTCAAGAAGTCAGTTTTGATCGTATTCTGATTCCCAGTATTTTTCTTATAAGTGTTCTGAGACTATTAACAGTTTTATACTGATACAGGTCAGCATGTGATGGAAAAGTTACAACAAAGGACACAATGCATTCTGCAGATCTTCTGCACACACAGTACTGATGACATGCATCTGGCTGACATTGGTGAGATGCTGTAGGACTGCCCTGTTCAGAATGAACTAGCACAGTTCCACTAGGGTGCGAGTGTTCCTTTGCTGAGACTGCTGAGTCTATCCTTTCAGGCTCATCTTGTAGTGTTTTTAATGTAATACTACTACCCATGCTCTTTAGCAGCCTGGCTGTAATCACAGTAAACCAAGTTGATCAGAAAGGCCCTGGTTGACCAATTATTTGCATAACTAGACTGAATATTTTTTGAAACTAACCTCTCAGCATACAAGCAATGGAAATTAATGTGAGGCACTAATTAGAGACACTAAATTATGGTTCATTACATTAACTAGTTCATATAAACTTCCCATGTTCTAGATAAAACAAATAAGCATTAGAAAGCATGATCCCAAATCACTGGGAAAACTAACAACAATCAAGGCAAAAATTAACACCCTTGGTATCCTGATCAAGTTGGGCTCTGAAGTACTCTTGTGTTGAGAGTAAGACCCAGGGAAGGCCTTGAAAGAAATGCCTTTTCTCCAATATCCATACCACATTGATTTTTTTTTCTTAGAAAAACATACTGCTAAAATTCTTTACTGTGCATATTTATACTTAAAAGTTATTAGGTACAGAGACTCTGCTGAGTAGAGTACAGGGAAAAACACTTTACCACCTAATAGCTCTACAGGAAGTCTACTCTGCTAACTTTTTTTTTGAGGGTTGTCACACTAGTCAGTTGATTGCACACTGGTAGCCAGCATTATTATGTGATGGATATCTTCTGTTAAGTGTTGTGGTATAACATTAACTGTTAATACCTATTAAAATAAACAAGGGAATGGCCTGTTGAGACATATTGGAACATAAGCCTTTTCCCAATGAAACCAAAAAAAAAAAAAAAAAAAAAATCCCAGCTCAAAACATCTGCAGCTCTGCCATGACTGCTTCTTTTGCAAATTCTGTGATTAAAGAAGATGGACTTCATATCTTCAACACAGTTAGGGCGAAGTTGCAATGAAAAGTAAAAACACGGAGAGAAGAGAATGGACACGTTGCTGAAATGCTCAATACGGAAAGTAGAAAATGGTAGCAATCTGGAAGGAAAAGGGGTGGGTGTTGCAGTCTGGTCTGACACGGATGTTCCTTTCTCTGCCCATTCCTCTTTTCCCTTGTTCACAGTGCACACATGCAGGAATTATTTCAGATCTAATATTCTTGAAGGATCTTTAAGACTTTTCAGGGTTGGAGATCTGTATTCTTTCAATAGTCAAGGTCAGACAGGTTGAAAAGGAGGACCAGCTACTTAGAATAGACCCAAACAATGAGAGCTTAAAAGATGTGGTTGAAGGCTCTTTCCTATCGGTTATTTTACATCCTGGAACATTAATGTGTGACATGAACTTTTCAAGGCATTGATCTGGGTTGGCATTTGAACCATGGCTAAGCCAAGCCAACACTCGATCATTTACCATTGCTCCTGGGTCTCCCAATCAGAAATGATCCTGGTACTTCCACACTAAATTCTGCTTTGGGGCCTTTCCAATGTCTTTTTGTTTTTGAATCCAGGATGTCAATGTAGTAACTACCTGGGCAAAGCTCTTATCATGATGATGCCACAGATACAAAACAACAAGAAGGACCACAGACCTCATCATACCTAGTCCTGGGACATATGCAAATTAGTTTCTTGACCAAATCAACTCATATAAGTAGTCCAAAGAAAAGTTGCTAAGCCACAGCATTATAGTATTTTATGGGGAGAAAGGCAAAGGTGTGACAAATTTGGAGAGAGAGGGGCCCTGAAACCAACAGAGGAGCTGAAGATAAACATCTGAACAACATACAGTCTCTGTTTTCAAGGAAATGACAACATAGACAAATAGAAAAATGAAGAACTATGCATAAATTGCCAAATACCAGATGTGTAGGATGACTGGGTCAGATCTAGTATGGGAAAACATCCTCCATATTTGATTGACTGCTGATAAGAAAAAAATAATACCCAGAGAGCCAGCATTTATTAGGAAAAATAACAGGTAGGTGTTCAGACTACATTTCTTTTCCTACTCATTTTTCCTTCTTCTGGAGTCCCTCCATTCCTTAGTCTTTTTCTTCTTTTTCTTCCTCCTCCTCTTTTTCAACTATAACATATGATATATATAAATTGAAGTATGAAAATTAGGAGAGCTGGACATTCCATTGGATGACTATAAATTTCCTTTTCTGCACTTGGCCAGCATGTGCGTAAGTCATAATCCACAGGTCTGTCTGATGCCGTTTCCTGAGAGGACTAAGGTCTGTCTGATGCTGTTTCCAGTGAGGACTAAGGGCTGTCTGATGCTGTTTCCTGAGAGGACTGACATAATTCCAACAATGATCACATCTTGAATAACAGCATGGGGTATTTTCATGGCCTCTTAACCTAGGCAGGTTGCCTTGAAATCTATACCAGCAATCACACAGCACTTTATTGGCCCACCTAAGGTCAGGACACATCAGTGAGGGTTAGCATGTAAGCAAGCAGGTGGCCTCATATGGGATGTCTTTCCTGCACAAGGCTTTGTTGACCATCAGCTTCTTACTGATGTCTCAAAAATTCTCCTCTTAAAGGAAGAGGTGGCAAATCGTGGCCCACATGCTATGTGACCCTTGTCGTGTTCTGTGACTGTAGGTCTCACATCCCCTAGTTGCTGTCATTCATTCATCAACAAAGATGCTGATTTGTGCTATCTCAACAGATTTCATCCACGACAGAGGCTGTATGGCCCACAAAGATGCTTTTACTATCTGACAATCAGCAGACAAAGTTTGATCTCTGTGTTGTAGATACATGACTTTGGGCCAAAGTTTATCTAGTTAACATAAGCACCATGTGCACTTGGTCACCTGTGGAAGGTGGATGCTGAGGGGCATGCAGATGCTCTCAGGGAGGATGACAGCCGTTCCATTTTTAATGGTTTAACTTCTCCCTCTGTGCACCGAGACATGACTGTCTCACGTTTACTTGATTATTGCCACTATTTCTTGGGCTTCATTATTATGCCAGTGATTCATTGGGATGAGGGCCACCAAATGCTCTTTTACAAAGCAAGTATGACATAGTAAAAGTGGAGTCCTTTAGCATCTCAGTGATACCACGTGGTCATGAAAAAACCTTGTGCAAATTACTTAACTCCTCTGAGGGCTGGTTTCATTATATTCTTCTTGTTGTTGATTTCATATAGCTGTAGAAATTGTTATTATAGTCCCAACTATAATAGCTTGAGATAAGAAAAGAAATAACTTCATGAAGAATGAGAACCAATTTAATAGAATTGGGAAAAAGGAATATTCAAAATTGTGCATGAAAATTAACTAACAGGAAAGCTTACAGAACAAAAATCTAATCACAAAATAGAAAACCCTGTTAATTAAACATTATGTAAATGTTTGAGAGTGACTGAGTTTCAGATATATTAACATGCATGTAATCTAAAGAAATATAATGAATAAAAAATTCTGAAGAATATATATTCTATGTCAGTTATTTGTATAAAGTTTAACAATAGGGGCTGGAGAGATGGTTTAGCAGTTAAGAGCACTGACTCCTCTTATAGAGGACCTGGGTTTGATTACCAGCACCCACATGGCAGCCAACAACCATCCATAACTCCAGGGATCTGATGCCTACCTCTGTGGGCATTGTACAATATGGGTACACTTATATACATACAGGCAATACACTCATACACAAAAAATAAAAATATTAAAAAATAAAGTTTAACAATAGACAATACATATATTTTATGGATTCATATGTGTACATATGAATATGTACATTTTGTTGGTATGAACATAGAGTGGTAATATGAAGCAAGCTTGGGAATGTTGAACACCAGCTTTACACTTGAGAAAATAGAATAAGAAATATTTACATAGAAAATATTACCTCTATAATATTTCCTTCCTTAAAATTGAGAGATCTGTCAAGTGTGGTGGCATATGCCTTTAATCCCAGCACTTCACTTTGGAGGCAAAGGCAGGTGAAGATCAAGGCCAGCATGGTCTACATTGTGAGTTCCAGGCCAGTTGGGGCTAAAGGGAGACACTGTGTCAAAACAAAACAAAACAAAACAAAACAGAACAAGACAAAAAAAAAACAGATCTGAGTCAGTGAGAAATTTTAGCATTTAAATAATCTGGTGGGCCATGGTGGTATATGCCTGTAAATCCATCGCTCTGGACTGAGGACTATCACCGAGTTTGAGGTTAGCCTGGCTGCATAGACTTTCACATCCATGCCTCAAAAGCTGACTCATGCAGTTATGAATATTTGTGATATTTTGTCCATAATTTGATCATTTTTGAAATATATTGTTTGATATTCCTCAGCAGAGAGAAAGTCATCTGAGTAACTGTAGGCAACTCCCACTGTTGTACAACCTGTGAAGCACAGAGCGGCAGGCTCTGAAAGAGAAGTGTCTTGTGCCTTGTCTAGTATAGCTCTTCTAGACTCACACCCTGGGGTTATGTCTTGAGAAGTCAGTCACAAGTTTGTTGATGCGTCTAAGTCGAAGACGCATCATCATTGCTTAGCAGCATGGCAGAGAATCAACTCATCTTCCTGAGCACAATGGCTGCTGGGAGCCATGTTCCTGTTCCTACTGCTCTTTAGAGTCAGAAATTTTGCATTGACTATGATGAAAAATAAAATAGAATTTGATGTCAAAGTATGTGCATCACTTTTCTATCACCACAAAATTGAAATATTGTTATGTTGGAAGTTTGTACCTCAGAGACTGTCAGGTGTCCCAGTGAGGAAGGTTATCGTGCCTTACTTTCTGTTATTTGTAATTGTTTCTCCTACTACGGATAAAATTCTTTTTTTCCCAAGTTTTCTCCAACTGCTTTATTTTGCTGACTGGAATGATGTTGAAGTGGCTTGCTTGTGAGCTACAAAGGCCACTGAAGTAAATGTGTGGAGACATGGAGATTTACCTCAGATGGTCATCTATAGGAAGTCCAAAGGTAGAATCCACTGATTATGATTTAAGTTTTTAATTGATTTTTGTTCATTTCATATAGAACATCTTAATCATTTTTATACCCCTTTCCCTATTGACCCCCTCCCATAAGCCCCTCACTGGAATTCATACATTCTGTCATTTGTGTTAAGGTCTATCATGTCGTTAGTGTCCCCAGATGTACCTCAGTGAAAGTTCATCTACTGGGTCTAGTCAGCCTATCTAGACTCCCTTTAAGAAGATCAGTTCTTCCTCATTCAGCAGTAATCAGCTGCCAATAATTCTTTGACTAAGATGTGGGTCCATTTCCACAGTTCTGTGCTGGGTTTTGTCTGCTTGAGTTTGCTTGGGTCTCGTACATGCTGACACTATTGCTGTATGTTTGTATGAGCGGAGTCCCAGTAGCCTGTAGGACTGTTTCCATACGGTCATGTAACTCCTCCCTGGCTCTTACGATCTTTCTGCTCCCTTCTTCTGAAATGGTCCCTGAGCCCTGGGTGGGTGAATTTTG
Source organism: Nannospalax galili (assembly GCF_000622305.1). Lineage (NCBI taxonomy): Eukaryota > Metazoa > Chordata > Mammalia > Rodentia > Spalacidae > Nannospalax > Nannospalax galili. The sequence continues at coordinate 1,000,765 of NW_008346555.1, read as the reverse complement.
GTATAGGAGCCCTATCCCAGGACCCATACTCTGTAGACCCGTATTCTCAGTGATTTGGTTATTTGTGACCGTTTGTGTTCTTGACCCTCTATTGCATGAGGGAGCTTCATTGATGAGAAATATTCTCTTAATCCCTTGTCTCTGTTCTGTGGACCTTGGGTGTAGAGGTTGCATTGTAAATGTGCCACTTAGGCTTGGGAACTTCACAGAAAATCTGTGTGTGACCAGTTGTGGAACTGTAATAGTCTCTGTCTTTTGAAATAGAAGCTTCTTTGATGTGTGGTGACTGGGATACTTGTCTGTAAATTTAAGGATCCATATTTTTCACATAGTAAGAAATTATATTTGTCTAGGGATATGAAAGACTTGTGGATTTCTCTGAGGCCTATGACCTCCCCAGCTATGTGTATTTGCCTAAGTTTATAATACCACACCAGTTTCCTCCCATTGAGTGGGCTTTTAGTCCAGTTAGGTAACTGTTGATAACCCCAAGATGAAAGTGCTACTACTGCACCAATGTTGTTTGTTGTGATGGTTATTAATGAAGTTTTTAGGCCTTGAAGCTGGGGTTGGACCACTGATTGATGGTCTCCTTTATCAGCTTGAGTAGTGCTCTCCCTTCAGGGGAGGTGGCTTCCAAGGCAGTTCAGCGCCATTGCTCCAAATCCTGTGTCCAAAGTGTGTCCTGTCTTTAGCAATAGGGTCTTACATTCAAGTTTTGGGAGGCAATCAAGGGCTGTGGCAATAGCCTATGTAATTTTGGGAGTCTCTTGAACTATCCTGGCCAACATCTCAAAGGAAGGTTTCTCCTGTCTTGTATATTGTTTATTGTTATGTAGCCTTCAGCTACACACCAGACTCATGTAGAGATGTTGTATGTGTTATTTTTCAGTAGGTTTTTTTTGTTTTTTTTTATACTAGATATGCATCATTTATCTCTCCTCTCTCTCTCTCTCTCTCTCTCTCTCTCTCTCTCTCTCCCTCCCCCCAGCCCATTGTATCCTCCTTCCCCACTCTCCCCATTTAAACTGTCCCTGTTTTCCCATTTCTTCTTTGATAATTCCTGTCTGCTATGGTCCCATCTCTCTTGTGCTCCTTTCACTTTATCCCTGTTCTTCTTTCTGGGGTTCTTTCTTTCCCTTTACCTCCCTGGTTACTTTTTATTTTCGTGGTTCCTGCAGTTACATCAGGGTATATACTCACATACAAGGATTTGGTGCTAGAATTCACAAATGAGGAGTAACATATCTTTTGTTTTTCTGGGTCTGTGTTACTTCACTTAGTATAACAGTTTCTAGTTCTACCCATTTACCTGCAAATTTCATCTCTTTACTGCTGAGTAGAACTCCATTGTGTAAATGTACCACATTTTCGTTAACCACTCATCAGTTGAGGGTCACTTAGGTTGCCTCCATCTCAAAGCTATTGTGAAAAGAGAAACAACAAAAATGGTTGGACAATGTCTCTGAAATAGGATGAACCCTTTGGGTATATGCTAAGGAGTGCAATAACCAGGTCATATGGTAAGTTCATTTACTTTTGAAAGAGTTCTCCACACTGCTTTCCAAAGGGGTTGCACAAGTTTACAATCCCACCAGCAGTGAATGAGCATTCCCCTTTCTCTACATCCTCTCCAACATTTAGTATCATTTGTTCTCTTGATCTTAGTCTGACTGGGGTAAGATGAAATCTTAAGGTGGTTTTGATATGCATTTCCCTAATTGCTATTGGTGTTGAACACTTTTAAGATTTTTCTTAGCCATCTTTATTTCATCTTTTGAGAACTCTCTGTTTAGATCTTTAACCCATCTTTTAATTGAGTCATTTGTTTTCTTGATTCTTTGTTTTTTGAGTTCTTTATATATGCTGGATGTTAAACCTCTGTCAGATGTGTCTCTGATGAAGATTTTCTTCTACTCTGTGGATTTTTTCACTTTCTTGGTGGTTCCTTTTGCTGCTGTAAGCTTTTTAGTTTAATGAGGTTACACTTGTTGATTGATGATCTTAATTCCTGAGCAACTGGTAACCAATTTAGAAAGCCCGTTCCTACGCCTCTATCTTGTAGGTTATTACCAATGTCTTCTTCTAACAGTTTCAGAGTTTCAAGTTTCATATTGACGTCTTTGATCCATTTGGGTTGAATTTTGTGCAAGAAAACAATACAAAGAATCAGTGAAACTGAGATGGTTCTTTGAAAAGCTAAATAAGATAGACAGATCCTTAGTCCAGGTAACCAAGCTAAAGAAAGAGCGAATCCAAATAAACAAAATCAGAGATGAAATGGGAAACAGCACAACTCACTAAAAAGCACCAAAAAGATCCAGACCATTATAAGGATTGTGATTTCTCTTTTGGTCTTTTTAGGACGGGGTCTCCCTGTTGCTCAGCTGTTCTGGAACTTACTATGTAGAGCAGGCTGGCCTTGAACTCAGATCTGCCTGCCTCTGCCTCCCAAATGCTGAGACTAAAGGAGTGCACCACCGAACCTGGTTTAGGATTATGATTCTTATATAATACTCCTGAAAAGATTTTCACATAATTTTACCCCTAAGCCACCCATGTGAAATAGATAACTAACTTGGTATTTTATTGTAGCAAAGCTGCCGTATGACTACATTTTGCTCAGAGCCTACATTGACCAGTGAACTGTGACACCACATACAGTTTTCTAGTTGGAGGTGGGGAGAGAAGTGGAATAGATATGAATGCAGTAATTATGCATGAAATTCTCAAAAATGTTTTAAACAAAGTAAAACAATAACACAATATGCCCCTTGTGATATTTTGTGTGGTAGCTTTTTCAAGATCACACTACTACAGACAAAAAGGTATTTCTTCCAGGACCACTTTCTGGAGTTACGTCAGGAACTTTTCAGTTCTATAGCACCATACCATCCCTAGAAAACAGTGTTGTTATTCTGTGCTGGTGTGTTAAAGATGAACAATGAGTAGGATGGCTAGAGACACTTTTCAGTTAAGTGGTCCTGGTAGATGCATGGTGCTTCGGGATGTGGATGTAGGGAAAGTAAGGGCTTTAAAGATGCTGGTTATCATTACAGCTGTGGGTGATGACTGAAATGAAAAAATTGCCAGATATGTATTTTTAAGGGCACTATTTGCCCCATTAAAGGGCCTGGGCTTTCTTTTGTTAGAAAAAAAATTAAGTGATATTTTCACCAAGGAATCGACATGATCAGCTTTGAGTCTCAGAAATGTCCTTTATGCTTGAGACAAATGGACTAAGATTTTTGGTTTTGTTTTTATAAAAGCATAAACAAGAGAGACTAAACAAGAAGATGCTACAATAAACTAATTGCATAACGATGAAACTTTCAATAATCATTTGGGAGTTAGTCAGCAGATGAGTGAACAAAGAAATGTGAAGGTCAAGGGAGGAGTGTAATTCAAATGTGAAACACAGTTTGGAGATTTGGAGGACAATGGAGTCATCCCCAGAGTGAAGACTGGTGGTAGAAGAGCAAAGATTCTTAGGAGGAGCTCGACTGTGACTGCACCTAGGCCCAGGTCTGTGTCAATGTCACATGGAGTCCACCAGCTATGTGTGTCTGCAACCAAGTAAAGAAGTATGGATGAGGCAGAGACTAGGAAATGTCACCAACAGTAGATGCTTTTAAGGCCACAGATTTGAGTCCTGCTGTAAAAAGGCTGAATGAGGAAACTCCAAGAAACACCAATATTGTGGTTACAGTAGAGAAAAATGATCAGAAATGCATCTAATGGAATCTTCAAAGTAAAACGAAAACCAGAAGACTATGGAAAATATTTCTAGGATGTAGTGTGGATAGGTGAACTAATCTTTCTTTGCCCCCCCATAGGTGCTTAAAAACACTATTTGGTACCATTATTTTGTTTTTACAAAGACAGTATAGAGTACATTCATATAGCCAATTGTGGGTTAGGCATTAAAGTAAGGCAAACAAATTCTTTTATTTATTTTTTCATTGTTCATGGTTTATTTGGTATTTTAATTGATATGACATTTAGATAGTTGGTTGTATTTTTTATTGATTATTTTATGTATTTCATACAGAACATCTCAAACAATCTTAATCATTTTTATACCCCTGTCCCCACTGGCACCCTCCCATAGTCTCCCCCCCCCCCACTGGAGCCCATAAACTTTGTCATCCCTGTTAAGACCCACTGGGTTGTCAGTATCCCCAGCTGTTCCCCAGTGCAAGTCCATCCACTAAGTCTAGTTGGCCTTTTAAGTTCCTTGTTTTAGGAAGATCAGGTCTTCTTCATCTACCAGCAATCAGTTTCCAACATTTCTTCAGATAAGACCGAATTCTGTTCATTTTCCCCGTTCTGCGTTGGGTTATTGTCTGCCTGAGTTTGCCTGGGACCTGTGTATGCTGACACCATTGCCATAGAATCATGTGAGCAGGTTCCCAGGAGCTTGCTGGACTCTGTTTCCATATGGTCATGCATGTCCTCCCTAGCTCTTACAATCTTTCTGCCCCTGTTCTGAGATGGTCCCTGAGCCTTGGGTGGGTGAAGTTAAATAAACAGATCCTGTCCAAGGACCATCATTCAGCAGACTCTTGATCTCTGCACTTTGGCTACTTGTGACCTTTTGTGTTCCTGGCCCTCTGCTGCATGAGGGAGCTTCATTACTGAAAACTGAGAGATTCATTAGTATTATGTCTTCTTCATTATTCCTATTCTATGTTCCATGAGCCTTAGGTGTAGAGGTTGCACTGTAGATGTGTCACTTATGCCTAGGTATTCATAGACAATGTGTGTGGGTGGGAGAGAGAGAGAGAGAGAGAGAGAGAGAGAGAGAGAGAGAGAGAGAAATAATGCCTAGCTACTTTTAAAAAACCATAGGGAACCACATTAGTCCAACAATCTACTGACAAATTATACATACATTATCTCTACATGAGTCCATGTGTATAGCTAAAGGCTCCATAATAAGAAACAGTGCCAGACAGGAGATACCTTCTTTTGAGCTGTTAGCCATGGTGGTCCAAGAAACTCCCAAAATTACTCAGGCTATTGCCACAGCCCTTGGTGGCCTCCCAGAACTTGAAGGTAACACCCTACTGTCAAAGACAGAATATATTTCAGACACAGGATTTGGAACAATAGAGATGATCTGACCTGAAACCACTTCCCTGGAAGGCTAGCTCTAATAGTTTTGGAGAGTGCTATGAAGGTGCCAAGGGAAAACATCAATAGATATGATCCAGCACCAACTTCAAGATCAAATAATCACATCATGGCCAGCACAGCATACATCATTGGTGTCATTGATGCAGTAGTGGCATTGTTATCTTGGGGACAATCAACAGCTACATAATTTGACTAAATGTCCACTCAAAGGGAGGAAACTCATGTGTGGTAATGTGAACATAACCTAAAACACATGGCTGGAATGGCCATAGATCTTAGAGAAACTCCTAAGACTGCCACATTGATAGACTAATGTGATTTCTTGCTATGTGCAAAATATATATCCTTATATTTACAGACAAATATCCCAGTCACCACTCATCAAAGAAGCTCATTTGGTACCAGAGACTATTACCATGTACCAGAATCAGTCACACAAGATGAACCAATCTTAAGCTGAAACAGTACTAGAAAGATATGACAAAGAGAAAATACAAAAGAAATAAAGAGCAAAATGAATGAAATATTAGAAAATGCTGAAAAATCAGCAAAAGATATAAAGAAATAAATTTTGTTAAACATAGAAACTCTTAATAATGGAAAACACAGTTTGAGAGAAGCAACAGAGTGCAAATGAGTAAACACTGTAATGAAGTATTTATACATTTAAAAATTAGGAAAATAATGTATCCATACATTATTACTGAAAGGCATTCAGGAAATACAGAAGTACAGACAGCAAAACACTTGATTGTCTTCTATCAATCCTTCTAGTGTCCTAAAGGTACCCACTATCAATCCCTTTCCCAAAGGATTGCTCCTAGGAGCTTATTGTCTTTGGGGGGAAATATTTTTCCTGTGTAATTATTCGTGTGTGGGTTTACATGCATCTGTGTGTTTAGCATGCATATATGTATATATATATGTATATATATACTATGTTTAAATTTATATATGTCTGTATAGTGTGTTTATATATGTGTAGTATGTTTGTGTATAAATGTGTTTATGTATGTGTGTATTTATGCATGCATGTGTGTGTGTTTATAGAGGTATATATATGTTTATATATGAGTGTATATGTAGGGGCCTTGGATCAGGAGTGCTGAGCACCCCACAGGGAGGCAGGCTGGGGAGAGAACAAAGCATAGAGATTCCCCAGTTACAGGCTTCTTTACAAAGGCTGAATGACCAGGATGCCAGCCACTACTGACTGGGAAGTTACTGGAATGGATGGAAAGAACCAAAAGGGATTTTTTCCCTTTCTGTTTTATTTCAGAAGTCCTAAATAAAGATATTTTGAAAGAAGCACTAGAGAGGGGATAAGGAGAATTTAAGTAGGTCTAAGAGCCAGAGATAAGGATGATGAAAGGGAATTCCTACTTGAGAAACAGGGATTACAGATGTTGTCCCCAGGCACTGGTAGGTGTAGGTGGAGTGTCAGAAAAGCAGACAGTGTGGTAAGGAGTTAAGGATGAAAGAATCACAAGGAAGAATACAAGGATGTTTACGGAGTTATTTGTGGTTGGGAAGTAGTGATGATGTCTGTCTTTGGAAAGGATGCGTCAAGCAGTGCACTGCTGAGGGAAGAGTCTAGATCTGTACAGACGACTACCAGGACTGTGAAGGGTGGTTTAGGGGGGCTACAGATAATGTCAATCACTAACCCTTCCAGTGCCCACAAAGGGCTTGAATAATTGATCATAGCATTTGTGATGGTGTTCCTTGGAAAGAGGCCGGCGATGGAAGACATTCCCTGGAACCATCACTCTGCCCTGGAAACAAGCTCTGTCTGTCTGTGGATGGTGATGCTGTCAGTATCACTATCTTTATCTTGGCATGCCCTCTGGGAAGTGGTTCCACCAGATGAGGTACAATTTCTTCATCTCTAACATAAGTGATTACACTAAATTACACCCAAGGACAAAATATGCAATTCCAAATATTATAGCTCTAGTTCATAAATTGTTTCCCATATCTAAACATTGATAATTCTGACTTTCTTAGGATGTGTTTTCTGACAATAGAGAGCTAGGATTTTATATATGGGGTGTGGCGTTTACTTAAATGCTTTGTCTCTGATGCTCCTAATCATGCTGGCTAGACAACTCTCCCTGGGGCCTCTCATCTATTTTTATGTCCTTCCATTGATCATTCACAGCATCATTAATTTGCCTGTGTGGTGTTACCTCTTGAGACCTTGTGTTTCAGAGTCAATGGAGCTGAGAGCTGATGTGCACTGTGCAAACACTGCTGGGAAAAGCTTGAAGTGTGAATTGGTGAGACAGTTCCTTTTACTATATGCTGTACTATAATTTTGCTAATTTAAGTTTTTAAGAAGGGAACTCTCAGATTAGGGACAAAACCATCAAAGACATTTCTGTGTGTACTACATCAATGATCAGGTCATCTCAAATTATAAAGTTATTGAGCACCAACTGCGTGTCAGACACTGTTTTGGGCTGTAGTGGGGAAAGGAAGAAATGGGTCATGGGGATTTGTCCTCAATGTATTTACATTAATGGGGAAACCAAAAGCAAGGAATAAGGCAGGTAAATAAATATAAAAAATAATCATACTTACAAATAAAAATGTATTACGGGTAGAAATAAATTAATAGACAAAGAAATTATGCATAAAGGAATTGCCTCTGACTTCAAAAGTGAGACGTATCAGACAATTAAGGAGACTGAATAAAGTTTTGTTTCTGAACTTAGTGTCTAAGTATATACTTTAAGTATGTAACGAATTTGCCTCTTTGGACAGACAGGGTTAGGAAGGACTATTTAAGATGGCTGTCTGAGAATTGGCTGAACAAACACGAGGCTAAAAATGCAAATGCAGACATTTGAGTAGAGGGTGTTTGAGTTGAAGTGCTAGGAGTTGGAGCCTGAAGATAGAGCTGATAGAAGTTAAGCTTATTGGGTTTGGAGGACTCCAGACAATGTCTACTTATGACAGAGGAAATTGATAGAACTCTGACACTAAATGGCTGTAGGAATGAAAACATGAAAGCAACGGGCCTGAGATTGATAACGTATTAGTCTAGGTTCTCTAAGGGAACAAAACTGGTAGGCTTAGTATACATAGAATGAATATATATGGTCTGGGTAGTATAACAATGGCTGTCTCACACTGAGAGGTCAAGAACTTGGTGACTACTCAGTCCATGAGGCTGGACATTAGACAAGCCACAGTGTTTCATGCTGTTCCATCAGCCTCTGGAGAGGGAAGTAGTATTGTATCCAGTAAACTGTTGATGATGTCAGCTGGTATTATAAAGACAATGTTGACAGTAGTGACAGCAATGGATTTGGCTTCATGAAAAAGAAATATATGTATGTGAGGTTAAAATGTCTTTCAATCTCTATTAAACTTTGAGCAAAGATGTATAAAAATTAAATGTCACACCACACACTGTTAAAAATGCTTTCAGTTTCTCATTTTCAAACACAAGTTCTAGAACAAAATTGTATCACCAATGCTCAGTTTAATTAGCAGTCGTTTTTGAGAAGTTCTATGATAAGCTTTAGCAAAAGAAAAAAAAAACTTAAATCTGTCAGTTTTGGTACAAAAAATGGTTTTTTTAACTGCATGGATTGGAATAGTATGCTGAGGTAGTATATTTTAAACTTTTTATCTGAGCCATCTATCTTTTCTCAATCTTCAAGAATCTTAAACTTTACTATGTGGTAGGTATTCACTCGAATAATCACAATCACTGCAATTCTCCTCCGTGTTCTCCAAGCCATAGTTAAAATAGACAGTTTTCATGTGTGGCTGGGAAATTTCCATTTATTGACTGTGGGAGTGCAGGTAAGGAAAAACTATTTTAAAAGTCATCTGGGAAATGATTCTCAGCCTTGGGCAAAGAGAGCAAAACCTGGCATTGTACAGGGAGTGTCTTAGGACCTAGTAGGCAAAGCAAGGGGAATCCACAGAAATAAGTTATCCAGGACAAAAAAAATCTAAAGTATAAAACATTTTGAAAAATAAGTGCAGCACACACACATGTATATATATATGTATAAATCAGGATCATTAGAAAAAATATACTTTGCTATTAGGGGTAAAAGATTAGACTCTAAATTTCTTCTCTTTCAAGTCTGTCTTCATAACAGGACAGTTCATTCCTCTGACAACTATTAACTGAGTTTTAAGTATGTTTTGGACCCTGAATGAAGACATGCTTTTTCAAGGAAAAATCAAATACTTTTACTATCTGTAAGGAGCTATGAACTTAAAGGAGGTGGTGTGTAGACACACATTTAGGTTAGTTGGATAAATACCTTGGGGAGGTACAAAGAATCAAAGCAGCCATCTAGGAGGTGGGACAAGAAGTGTCCAGGGCAACCACTTGGAGGACTGGACTGGCAGAAGGGTGAGTTAGCATTCCTCAAGCTTGATGGAAAGGCCACTCTGAAGGCCTGACATGCCTGGTATAGTAGAAGGATTCTGGAAGCTGCAGGAGTCTGGTGTAACTCCAGTAGGTATGAAAATGTTAGGTTAGAAAGGTAACAGGCACTAATCATACAAATCCCTTCCATACAGACAATGGGTGTGATTCAGTTTGCTACTCAAGCAAGGTTGAGAATTCATCTTAAAATTATTTTTATTTTTATAGAATCTCACCTAATACAATAGTTACTTAAATAAGAAATCATATAATAATGTAACACTATGATCAGTTCTACTTATACAAGCTCATAGATTCAGATGATTTCTTTTCAATATATATTTGTAATGGAATTTTTGTGCATTTCATAAATACAACTGTGCTGGATAGTTTTAGTGTCAACTTGACACACCTGGGTTGGGGGAACCTCAATTGGGAAATTTCCTGCATTGGACTGGCCTGTGGCCATGTCTGTGGGGCATCTTCTTGATTGTTGAGTGATGTGAGAGGGCCAAGCCCACTGTGGGTGGTGCCACCCCTGGATAGGTGGGCCTGTGTTGCATAAGAAAGCAACTGTGAAAGGACCAGGGGAGTAAGCCAGTAAGCAGCATTCCTCCATGGCCTGTGCTCCAGCTCCTGCCTCCAGGTTCCTGCCCTGAGTTTCTACCTTGGGCTCCCTGATGAACTGTGACCTGGGAGATATAAGACAAATAAACCCTTTCCTCCCCATGTTGGTAGTGGTCAGAGTGTTTTGTCACAACAATGGAGAAACAAACTAGGACAGAAATTGGTACCAGGAGTGGAGTATTGCTGTGACAGACCCGACATTGGAAGATTGTAGAAGTGTTTGGAACTTGGGCTGGAAAAGCCATTGAGTGCTCAGTTTGCTGCTGTGGATCTTGGAACAGTTATGCTGAAAGAGTTGTGGACAATGGAGGCCTGACTCATGAAGCTTCAAAGGGAAGTGGAAACTATCAGGGCTGTTGTATGATATTTTGAATTGAGAATCTGTGGGCTCTGGTTGGCTAGGGGTGAAGAATCAGCTGTGATTAAGAAGAGAGCAGAACCTAAAGTACAACCTTTGCTTTACTGGGACAATTGATGCTGGTTAGCTGGGGCTGAAAAATCAGCTGTAAGTAACAAGAGACCAGCATCACTGTGGTGAAATCTTCTGGGAGGTATTTTCTCAGGGTCAGCACACAGAAGCTGTGGTCAAGAGGGGGCCCAAGCCTCCATCTCTAGCTGGAAGCAGGACTTGGTAATGTGTAAGAGTCTCCTGCATGGTCCTGGTGTTGAAATCGTGAAGAGGTCACAAAAAGCAGCTGAGGCTTGGCACTGGGAAAGGCCAGGAAAGGCCATAGGCAAAAGTGCAGCTTCAGTTGCAGTGAATACCCCCACCCCCCCAGGACTGAAGGGATCATGGATAGAGTCTGAGGCTTTGTACTCCAAGAGGCAAGAAGAGGCCATTGGTGAAGGTGTAGCCTCAGATTCAGTGGAGACCCCAGCTTTTTGGAGATACCAGGACCATGGGATGACCACCAAGGACATCAGTAGGTGTGGAATGGAGCTGGCCTGGGTCTGAAAGACGAGCTGTGTGTGTTGTGGACTGCAGAGTCAGAGAGGTAGAGCTGCCAGACCCTTTGGAGCCCAGAAGATTGTGAGTGAATCTCAGATGTCCAGTCTTGAGCTACTTTGCTGGACTTTGGTTTGGCTTAGGTGTGCCCAATTCTTCCTTTTTAAATAAGACAGTACTTGTTTTGGATTTTACAGAAGCCATCCACAGTTATTTATTTAAGTGACTTAAAAGAGACTATGAACTTTTAAGTGTTTGGATTTCTTAAGGTCTGGGGGATTTTTAAGGTTATATTGTCTTATGTTGTGATATTAATGTTAACATCATATCTTGGGGACAATAAATGGAAAGGCTGTGGTTTAATAGTGATGTGTTTGTGTGTCAAATTGACAAGGGGTCAGTTGGGCTGGATAGCTTTAATGTCAACTTGACACACCTAAGTTGACGGAACCTCAATTGGGAAATTGCATTGGACTGGCCTGTGGCCATGTCTGCGGGGCATCTTCTCCATTGTTAAGTGATGTGGGAGGGTCCAGCCCACTGTGGGTGGTGCCACCCCTGGGCAGGTGAGCCTGTGTTAAATAAGAAAGCAGGCTGAGCAGGGGCCAGGGGAGCAGCCAGTAAGCAGCATTCCTCCATAGCCTATGCTCCAGCTCCTTCTTCCAGGTTCCTGCCCTGAGTTCCTACTTTGGGCTCCCTGATGAACTGTGACCCAGGAGATGTAAGACAAATAAACCCTTTCCTCCCCAGGCTGGTAGTGGTTAGAGTATTTTGTCACAGCAACAGAGAAACAAAGTAGGACAACAATGTAATCATATTGAGACACCTTCCCTTATCTGCAGTCCCCATAACCCTCCCACCGTATTTTATGCATTCTGTCATATATGTTAAGGCCTATCAAATCAGATTTTGTCCCTAGATGTTCCTTGGTGTGAGTTCAACCACTGGAGCCTGGCCAGTCTATCTAGCATCACTCCCTTAAAGAAGACCCTCTCTCTCTCATCCAGCAGTGATCAGCTCCCAATAGTTCATCAGCTAAGGTTGGGAATTTTTGCCCATTTCCCCAGTTCTATGCTGGGTTTTTTATTTGATTGGTTTTGCATGAGTCTTGTGCAAGTGGTCATCATTTCTATAAGCTCATTTGAACAAGTTCATAGAAGCCTGAAAGACTCATGTTTCCTTGTGGTCATCCACTATCCCTGACTCTTACAATGTTTCCACCCACTATTCTGCAGTAGTCCCTGAGCCCTGGTAGATGAGGTTTAATATAGGAGTCCTACCCAGGGACTTAACACTCTGCAGTCTCTTATTCTCTACATTTTGACCAGTCGTGGATTTTTGTGTCAATCATCCTCTGTTGCATGAGGAAGCTTTGCTGGTGAGAGTTGAGAGATGAAGGTTAAACCCTATTTCTGAAGATAGAACATACTTTAGACTTGAATCAATGGAGCTGGAACTGACCTGGAAGCCTCCTCCCTGAAGATTATCTCTCCTAGTTTCAGAGGATACTATGCAAGCTGCTAAGGGAGAAGATCAATCAATGGGCCAACCCCAGGTTTAAAGTCTACTAACCACCACAGTGACTAGCATAGCAAACTATCTTTATTGGTGCAGTAGTGGCACTTTTATTTTGGAGGTAATCAACAGCTATCTAATTGGACTTAAAACCTGCTCAATGGGAGGAAATTCATGTGTGGTACTGTAAGCATAACTAAATACTCATTGCTGGAGATGTCATATGTCCTAGAGATAACCCTATGTCTGTTACATCCCTAGACAAATATAATTTTTTATTATATGCTAAATATGGATCCTTATATTTACAGACATGTATGCTAGTCACCACTCATCAAAAAAGCTTTTCATAACATATGAAGACAATTACAGAGTTCCACAACTGGTCACACACAGAGAATAAATGTCTGTGAGATGCCCAGCCCTAAGTGACACATCTACAATGGAACTTTTATACCTAAGGATCATGGAACATAGTGGTACAGGGTTATAGAGAAAATTTAGATGTTTTTGATCACTATTAAAAGGTTCAAAAAAAAGGTTCATTGAAGGCTCTCACTGTCATTGAAATCACTATGGAAAGAGAGGCAAATATTAGAAGAGGGAATTCTTAAGTTACTTAAATATCTCACAGTCAATAAATGAAACCCGTAGTTAGCAAGTAAAAATAATGTGTGATAATTCTAATACAGAGGAGCTCACAGGTATAGGGGAAGTCAGAACTGTGAGAGGGTGCTTGGCTCCCTTGATGACATCAGAGAAAGCATCATAAAATGAGACCTAGTTTACTGGTTGTAGAAGCTGTAGGAATTTTCCAGAAAGAAGTAAGGCTGTGAAGGAGGCTATAGGTCACTTCTGAGTGGCGGGAACCACTTTTATAAAGCCTGAGAGTAGGGAAAGATGAGCATGAACTTACTGGAACACTGAAGAGGTCTAGGATTAAGACATTCTGACTGAGATGTAAGAAAATGGAAGTGAAAACAGTGTATTCTCCAGCTGCACAAGAAGTCATCAGATCCCTGACCAGCTTCTTTGGAATTAGGACTTCTGGGCAGAAAACCATTTAATTAAAATGCTCGATTATTACTGTAGTCAAACAGCATCCTCAGAATACCAGAGCAAAAACCACAGGAAAAACAGCTTTAGAGAATTAGACAATATTATTGTAATGACAATAAAGCTGAAATTATATATGCTTCTCATTTGAAAATGCAGATCAGAGAGAAAATATCAAAATGGTAATATCTTCATTTTAAAAATCACTATCTCTACTCTGCAGCTACTGTTATTGGACTATTACCTCCATGATTAAACTTTTCAATTATATGTTGCATTGTATTAGGCTTGTACAATCATTAATTAGTTCACTCACATAAAACCCACTGAAGAGGCAGAGGTATTTTATTACCTATTGTTTCAAAGACAAAATAAAGGTAACAAGGTTAAATGGCTCCTGAGTTTTTCTCATGCAATCTGAGGTCCTTAGGCTGGAAGTCTGACCCCACATATGACCCAGGTGGCAGGGCCCCCTAAGCTGAGAGTAATTGGGCATGGGTGCCCCTGGGGTTTCCGAAAATTAATCTTACTCAGACCTACAAAATATACCTGTTTCTTATGTCTGTCTATTTACCTGCAGCAATTATCAACCATCTGTTCTGGGGTGACAGTGTTAGGTATTCTATGGAAATATTGACTTCCAGGAAGCTGAGTTGCAGGATTCTAGGGAAGGAGCTAACTGATGAACAGAACTCTGTGGGTCCTCTAGCGAAGTGGAGGACTTGCCTGTCAGAGATAAATAGAGTGAATTGTTTATTCTCTGTTTGTTGCCTCTCCCTCATCTCAGTCTCTAGAGCACTCATGGAAAACTGAAGAGGGAGTGTGGTTTTCAGAGCCTTGCCTTTGTGTCCAAGATTTGAAGTGAACCTGTATCCACAGCTCATTTGCTGTGTGAGGGTCTGACTATGGCATGATGTAAGTCAAATTCACTGCTGAGAGATACACATAGCATCCAATCCCCTCCTTCCATGGTCCTTGCCACAGCCTGAGGAAAAAATTCTCCAAATCCTGGTTTGAAGAATCTTAATGAGTTTCTTGGACTTGCTAACTGAGCTTGGGGTGTGGATTTACTTACAGACAAGCAGGTGCTACCCCACTTTCTCAGCTGATGCTGAAATCCACACCCAGACATAAATCCTGTGGTTCCACACAGCCTTACAAAATGAGAGCCCAGCTTCATGGTTTTCCCTGCTTTTATACCCTTAGCCCCTCCCTTGCAAAGGACTATGGTCAACAGATTGGCTGGAAGAGGGAAGGGGAGTGACTTCTTTGCAGAGTGTGGGAAGGAGGCAGGTCCATGGCTTGTCCTCAAAGGGTCAGAGGAACATCCGGGTCATGCTCTCCACGCCTTCTTCTGGTTCTTACAAAACTTTCCATTCACCTCTTCTGTGAATATCCCTGAGCCGTAGAGGGGGTGGGGTGACATTTCTCCCATTGTAGTAGGGCACTGGACTCTTCAAGTCTCTGCAGCCTCTGTTTGTCATGGGCTGATGGCTCAATTTAGTGGCATTCCACCTAATATTAACACAGCAAGAAGCAAGAAGATGTAAACAGTAACTGCAATAATGGCTTATGGGCATAAACACAAATACTTGGATGGTACTATAGTAGGCACATCACATCCATCTTACAATGCAATTGCAGTGGCTTCTCTACTGGGGCCTATAACCTTTCCTGCCACAGGGATTGGCCTTGTCTACAATATCAGATGTGTGTTCCATCCCTAGGAGTGGGCATTAGGTCTAATCAATAATTAGTTGGTTGTACATACACTAGATGAGCCACTATTGCACCAGCAGGAACATCTTGCTTTGCATGTTGATAGTGCAGCAAGTGGGGTCCTTTGTTGAACAGGATAGTAGGGGGACAATTCTCAACCTGCATAGCACCTTCTGGCACTATGAAAGCCACCCATCCAGTGGCAGGGAGTTTCCAGCGTAGTCCAAGCCTGATTTCTCCCTCTCCCACACTCACATCATGCAGCATCTTCAGCAATAGGGTCTTACCGTCCACTTCAGGCATACAACCAACATTACTGGCAATCACATTTATAGTTTTTGGGACCTCTGGGGTCCCTTTGGCCAACTGCTCATAGAGAGGCAACCCACCCCTGGTACTGGGATTTTCATTTAACAACCATGTGGCTTCTGGAAGTACCTTTTTCCACCCTCATAAGGTTCCATCTGGGCTTAAGGCTTTAAACTGTTCCTTTAGCAACCTGTTTTTTCTTTCAATTAACCCTGCTCCTATAGGATTGTATGGAAGGTGGAAATACCATTGAACCTGATTATCCTCAGCCCAAGCTTGCACATCTGTGCCTGCGAAATGAGTGCCTCTGTTGCTGTCAATTCACCTTGGACACCCATACATGACACTGAGTTCAGTAAGCCCCTTAATAGTAGCCTTGCCCATCGATATCTGCTAGGCAAGGCCTGTGTAAGGCCTGTGTAGTGTCCACACAAGTGAGAGCATATTTACACCCCTCACTGACTGGCAGGGGCCCTATATAATCTACTTGCCAGTCTCTCACAGGGGAAGCTGCCTTGTACATGGTCCCATCATGGCATCCATCCTCTGAGGCCTTAACTGAGAACATGCCTCACAGGCCTGGACAGCCTCTTGGATGCCAGCATATTTTACCAGAATGCCAGTTGCTTTGGCTATTCTCCATCCTGTGTCAGTTACTCTGTGGCTCAACTTGATATGAATCCAGTGAGCTGCTTCTAGGGGAACCTGAGGGCAAACAGCCCTCACCTTGGTAAGGGCATCAGCTTCCTGATTCCCAATGGACTCACCAGACAGTGGACAGCCACATGGTAAACTACCAGGGGCACTAGCTCCTCCTGCATTTTATCATATATGTCCTTCCACATTTGTTGTCCCCATAGCGGCCGTCCCATCACCTGCCAGTTTTCTTTCTCCCACTGAGCCATTCATAAGGTTAAATCTTTGAACAGAGCCCAACTGTCAGGACAAATTGTAACTGGCCAAGGCTCCCTCATTATTACTATCCATACAGCTCTCAATTCAGCCCATTGACCTCTTTCTCCTCCCTCTCTAACCATATAGTGTCAGTGTTCATCTGTATTGCTACTACTACCTATTTTTGTCTGGCACCCCTGCTAGTGCCATTGGTATATCAGGCATGAGCTGGAATTAGGGGAGCCCCTTCTAGCACTCAGTCAGGTCTTGCTGGAGGGTCAACTATAGGTGGAGGGAGAGGCTCTGTGCCTTGAAATGGCACTGGTCCTAGTACTGCTTGCATAGCATTGGTGATCAGGCTTGCTGACACCACCCCTCGCTGTTGCAAATATGCGTGCCATCTTTGCAGCATTTGGTTTTGGGCCATCCCTGACAGGGGCTTGGCTAACAGGCCCTCCACCCATCCTTTTATGGGATATGCAGTTTTTACAGTAATGGGGTTGGGCCTGTAATGTACTCCACCTGTTGCAATGCTTTGTACACAGCCAGCAGTTGCTGTTCTAGCACTATGTGCTGGGACTCCTCCCTTTTCCATAATTGGTACCTGAACCCATCTAGGTTGTTGTTGCCACAAGCTCCACCCATAACCCTCAGGGCTCCTGGTGACTTCCAAGAGAAAGGGACACCAAGGTATTGGGGCACACAGCTGCTTAGCTTGCCCAACAGGTATCTTGGCCTGCTCAAAAGCCTCTTGGGCCTTTACATCCCAAGCCCATGTAGCACCTCTTTTTATTAGATTATACAGGGGGGCAGGTAACCTGAGCAAGCTGAAGTATGAAAATTCATCAATACCCAAGAAGTTCCCCAAATACCTGTAACTGCTTAGCATTTATTGGTATGGGTTGTTGTAAGATTTTCTCAGCTGCCACACTGGGTATCATTCAAGTTCTGCCTGACCATAAAACTCCTAAGAATTCTACCACTGTACCAGGCCCTTGTACCTTCTGTGGGTTGATTTCCCATCCTCACTCTTTCAGGGGCACTTGCATGTTCTCCAGATGAGCTTCCAAATCTGTAAGGCACTCAGAAGTTAGCATTATGTCATCTATGCAGTGGAATCTCCTTACAGAAGGAGGGCAGGGTAACAGGGCCAGGTCCCGAGCCACCATCCTGTGACAAACTGTGGGGCTGTGGAAGTAACCTTGGGGAAGTACTCTGAAAGTCCATTGCCGTCCATTCCGTGTGAATGCAAATTGGTCTTGGGATTTAGCAGCTAGGGGACTACTAAAGAATGCATTAGCAAGGTCCACCACAGTGTGGAAGGATCCCATTTCGTGCACCAGCTGACTATTCAGCAGTGCAATGTTGGGCACCACTGGATGAATGGGAGGCACCTTATTTAACTCCTGGTAATCTGCAGTCATTCTCCAGGAGCCATCTGGCTTCCTGATAGGCCAAATGGGGCTATTGATAAATGGGCTGGGTGGATAAGTTCTACCTGCTTTAGTTCCCGGATGGTTTCAGTAATTTCATCTGGACCCCCAGGCACCCGATACTGTTTGATATTCACCACCCTCTGTGGGGTGGGCATTTTGACTGGCTCCCATCTTGTCCACTCCAAGTAATTGCCTTTACTGTTCATACCCTCACCCAAAACTCTCCCACAGTAGTATGTAGGGTGTGACCCAGAAGGGCATCCACTCCTAAATGTTCCCTGGAAGGGGAGAGATGCATACCTTGTACTCCTGGGGGGGATAATTGCCCACTCCCAGAATGAGTCTAGTCTGCTTTACTTGTGTGGTTTTATCCCCATACCCATCCACTGCCATTCACTGTCCCTGATGTTTTTTGGAATTGCCATGAATTAATGTACACCCTGCCTCAGTATACACTAGGGCTCATGTGTGTTGTATTTTAGTGGGGGATCAATAAATCCTCAATTCTATGTGTGGCCTCTGGTCACCCAGTATGTTTCTCACCTGTGGGCAACCTTGGTCACCTCTTCAAAGCAGTGGTTGGGGGGGGGTCCCATCCAATGAGACTGCCTTCCTCTGGAGCAGGGGGCACAGTTGGAGTTACCCACACCTCCTGGTCCCCTGTTTCTCTTCTGTGGTGAATTGCTGGTCAGGTCTTAAAGCCCTCCACAGACTCAGCAACACAGTGTTTGGCTGCCCTTCTATCTAGTCCCTAGAAACTCCTGCTCTGTGCATATCCACCCACTTCTGTACTTAGGAGACATGGAGGGGCCACTTTGCTGCATTGCAGCCTTTTTCCCTTGTGTCTGCTCACATTAGCACTTTTTGAACCCTGTTTACATGTTGGTTTAATCATTTAAATCTGCCAGAGCCTCACCAGCCTCATACACGTCATGCCCGACCATGGAGCTTAGCACTGCCACTAAAGATCCACACCAGTCTTGTGGGCCTTGCTGAATCAGTTTCTTTCTTAAGTCTCCTGTAAACACAGTCCTGTCTAGGCCTGTGAACTGGGCATCGAATACAGCTTCCCTCATGCCCAGTTCCCTCAACAGAGCCTGTCCTTCCTCAGTGGTTTTCCAATCTCTAGTATTCGTGGGAATCTCAGCTGGTGATAACTACGTATCCTGAATGGCTTGTATGAGCCAATCCATCATGGACCGGTTTCCCTCATGTTGTCTTAAGTTGTGATATCTTTGTCTCAAAGAGGGGATGAGTAGTTATGTTGCTTAACTTCTCTGCTTCTGTAGAACTTAAAATAAATCCATCTGCCCCTATATCCCATAGCCTCACAAGCCAGGTGACCACCAGCTCCTTCATAGCTTGTTTAAATGTCTTGTTAAATGTCTTTCTCAGTTCTAATAGTTCTGGTGCTGAGTATTCTCTGATTACCATGGTCTCCCATACTGGGCTATTGTTAAGACCTCCATCGTCATGTTGGACCATGGATTTTCCCTTTCTTTGAATTAAATGTTGGACCCGAGGAGCATCTCCCTCTATCTCTAGGTCACTTCCTTCTTCCTCACTGTCTGACTCTTCCCAGGGGTTCCAGGTTTTAGGATCCAAGGATGGGCCTTGTATTATCATTCTGATCTGGGCTTTTTTCCCTTTTGACCTCCTAGACATAAAAAACGGCATGCCAACACCTCCATCGCCTTTTCTCTCTTATCTAATTTACTGGCAAGGTCAGAGGCCAGTCCTGAAGAGGCCAGCCTCATATCCCTCTCCCATTCTAATTCCTCCCTAACACCTTCAGTTTCCCTTCTGGCTAAGGCCTCTGCCTGGGACAGATTTCTTTTTATCAGTAGCAGGGGCCAAGCAGCCTCTACAGCTGCTTTTTGACATTTCTGTCTCTGGTGTGCTACTGCCTGAGATTGCAGAGTCTGTTCCACACTCTCTGCTGCTTTCAGGTCCTCTCTATATTCACATGGTGTCCCCAAGCAGGCCAAGCAGACGTGCTACCCCATACCATCTACAAGATGGCTGCCACCCTGGGATCTCTCCCATCGCCCTCGACTGTTTAGAAGGACTCACCCTAGTCACATATCTCACTGTCCACTGCATTAACCATGCCACTGCAGCCACCCCACCAAGCCTATGGGAATGGCCCACCAGGTTAACATTTCCTCAGCCCACGGTTATTTGTCTCTTTCCCTATATCAGGTACATCAACACTCCTAATGAGTTATTATTATACCCATAGATTAATGCATCTCTCAACTCTCACCAGAGATGATTCCTTATGTAGCGGATGGCAATTAGAGAACCACCACTGGCCAATGTGCACAGAATAAGAGGCTGCAGACTGTTTATCCTTGACCAAGACAGCTAAATGAAACTTTTGCCTCCCAAGGCTCAAAAGTCATTGAGGAACAGGGGGTGGAAATATTGTATGAGCCAGAGGTGGTAGATGACCACAGGAAGCAGAATTTTCCAGCCAGCTGAACAGTTTACTCATATGAACTCACAGCAATGGTGACAGCATGCACAAGTCATGCATAAGCTTAAGCCATGTAAAATTCCAGCATGAAATTGGGTAGGTGGTAGCAGGGGGCTTGGAGATGGTGAAAGAGATCCAAATTCCATCAAAATATATTTATGAACTTTGCAAACATTCAGTAAAAATAAGTATGAAAAGAAGACTAGTTCGAGAAGTGTTGCATGTGCAGATGTGCGGACTTCTGCTTTCCTGTTCCATCTGAGCTCCAGCCTGTCGAACCCTCTGGCCATGGTTGGAATAGATTGCTGACCTGCCTGCCAACTGTCTCTGAAACATTCTCACAAATTCATATAACTTTGTTGATGTCTGGTCACTTTGATGGCCACCACTAACAATCACACATGTCTGGTGGCTTTACCTTGGTAGCTTTAAGCAGGCTTCGGAGGGATTAACTATACATTGTGGTCTAGCAATTTTCTAGGTGTCTCCCAGTTCAGTAAAGTTGGCAACCATGGTTTATTATCTCACGTGTCCCATCACTTGGTAGAAAAACCTACTTATTAGGGTTTCTTTTTGTTGGAGACTCAACTTGCCAGCATACTATTACCTTTAAGTTCCACTGTGTAATCAATGTCCTGATGGATAGGCACCTTCTTATATCTTATAATTCAACACTTTAAATGTTCAGCTTTTGAACTATGGAACTTGCAATATCCTTGGTTTGAGTTTTGGTAGAGGTAGGCTGCAGAGTGAGCTGTGTGTTCATAGTTTAAGGTCACATTTAAGATTGTTGTCATATTCTGGAGATGTGAACTCAGGTGTAGAGGCAGGCGCTCTGAGGATTAGTCTTGGTTTTTTCAATAGTAAGCGATACAGTATATAACAGTTATATTTATGCTCACCTTAACTGTTAGTTGGAGACAATAACTTACCTCCAGGTGGCTTTTAATTGCTTATCCTGAGAAGCAGAGTAACATCTTACTAATCAGTTGTGAGGAGCCAGGAGACACAAGGAAATGAGAATGAGATGAACCTTGTTCAAAATCCAGGCTTGGCCATGAGCCGCAAGACCTGCTTCGTCAGTTCCAAGATGAAGCTAATGACAACAGATTTTCAAAGCAGATGCAATGTTTAAGTGAAGAATTCTCTTAAAAATGTTCAGGATTCAATCATCATTTGCTACTTTTATTAACAATACTTGAAAATACTACATAAACCTTAAGGGGCTTGTACTATGAATGTGTCATTTCAGCACTTAGAACATCTGTAGTTGTCACTGCTCTAGAACCTATTGTAAATGTTAAATAATTTTAAAGCGTCTGTGTAATTAAGCAGGAGTATGCTAAATAAAGTTCAAGTTCAGATGACTCTTACCTGACTGGCCACCACTTCTCATTGTTAA
Source organism: Nannospalax galili (assembly GCF_000622305.1). NCBI lineage: Eukaryota > Metazoa > Chordata > Mammalia > Rodentia > Spalacidae > Nannospalax > Nannospalax galili. The sequence goes on along the minus strand of NW_008346555.1, from coordinate 978,847 downwards.
AAGCTAGATATTTGCTTGAGATATATTTTGGCAAAGTGACTAGATGCTGTCCTTTAAAAACCTTAAGGTCCTGACTAAGTGAAGCAGGCTAGAAATAGAACGCCTTAATAGATTTAAGATATTACAGATCTTTTCCTGGGGTTTGAGAATTGTCATTAAAAAATGGCACACACATTCTAATGTCTTTGGGTATTACTGTAAGAGTCTGTAAGTGTACCCTTGAGAATCAACCTGTTAATGTTCAAGCTGAATACAAAATGTACTCAGCTGATTCCTCTAGGAGATATAAATTGAGTCCATCTACACACTTATAGGGTCCCAAGAAGTCAACATCCTGCCCCTACCAACCCTAGCACAGAAATATTTGGGTATTGGTAATACTGGTAATTATTCTTTAATTATACTACTGGGGCAGCAGAGCTCATATAGAAAAAAAATAAATCAGCTCTCTGGGTCATTAATTTCATTTATTTAGGTTAATATCTTACATATGAAGAGAAAATAATCATGTAATGGTCTCTTGGCAGCAGACAAGATGTTTTTATTCACCATAAGAGCTGAGGATAAATGCTGAACCTTCCTTTGAAGGAAAGAAAAAATGCTCCGTGGATTTGGGTCCACAGATTACTATGGAAGATTAGGCTGGTTAATCAGTTTCTCTGAGTCCCAGTCTCCATGTGAAACAAAAGGGAGACCTTTGCTTTCTCTGAGGTAATGGCAGTGATTAAACGGATGTCTCTGTGGGAAGAAGAATGTTGCACATACTTTACCATTGATGTAAACCCACCCACCCAGTCCCAGAGGCTCTGATTGTTAACACCCTAAGGTACATTTATTCCTAATTTCTATGGTGATAGTGTGCTCAGATGAAGAACAAGTGTAAAGAAAGACCCAGAGCTACAGACTCTGCAGAACAGCAAACATTTGTGGCAGGGCAGGTCGTGGTCTTCCAATTGCCTTGCTTGTGGCACTGGTGGGCATAGCACAGAAGGGACTTTGAGGATTCCAGAACAATTGCCTTTTACTTTGTGATTTTGCCTGAGGCAGGACAAGGAACTTGGGGGACCCTACTTTTGGAACTACTGCAAAACTTATAATTTTTTACTTCTACTTGGAATATAGCTATTATTAATACTATTATTTTAGGAAGGGTTTTCAACTGTATGACTCACCAAATGGGAATGTTTTGACTTAGAGCATTCATTCTTCAAACTGAATATATGGAGAAACAGTGGTACTTTGTGAAAGGTGCCCAGGATAGCATAAACATTATTTGAAAAAATAGGCAAGGCCAGCCAGTTGGATAAAGATGTATGGGCTAATTGCCAAATCTGCATCTCACCTGCATCTTTTATGTGACAAATATGAATGTTTTATTGGTAATGAGGTCCTCAACAGGAGAGTTATGGCCTAACAGCCTGACATTTGTAAAGCTATAAAATGTAGGGGGGATTTTACAAGTGAGGTGAGCTGTCTCCCTGCATATTAACACAATTAGGTCTCTATGCCATGTATGGAGTAAACAGTATATTTATAGCAGTAAGATTCTCGAAAGGATATTAAGCAGACATTGCAATTTGCATTTTAATTCTCTTACAAGAAAATCTTTCTATTTATCATGAAACTCCCAGGTTCTTCGGGGCCTTTTAGCTGCTCTAGTGGTCTGTGTTTTGTGCTGTGATTTGCAGCAAGGCAAGGCCTGACAAGACATTTGGGTTTGGACCCATTCTATCATTGACTGAGGCTGGGGTGGAAGGAAAGCTGCCCAGTCTCCAACATGGAGATGCCGCTTCTCTGGGGGGGGGGGCAGGTGTCTGGAGAGCTGCGACACGCCCTGCTCTCATGCTGCTCACCACCACATTGACAAAAACATTTGGTATTCTTTCTGTTCCTTACGCAATTTTCTTCTCTGACGTTTCTGGGGGTACTCAAAAGCCTGTTTATTAGCCTAACTCTTTAAACACTTTTGGACAAAATGAAGCTGGCTAGAAACTATAAAAGAAGGAAAGAACATTTGAGTATGGTTTTCCCCTTGGATGTTGTTAAGAACTTAATAATTCTCGGGGCTGGAGAGATGGCTCAGTGGTTAAGAACACTGGTTGTTCTTGCAGAAGACCCGGGTTCGAATCCCAGCACCCACATGGCAGCTAACAACTGTCCAGTAACTCCAGTTCCAGGGGATCTGACAGCCTCTTCTGTCCTCCATGGGCATTGCATGACATGGGTGCACTTACCTACACTCAGGCAATACACTCACTCATATGCATAAAAATAGTAAATATTAAAACAAAGAACTTAATAATTCTACACCATGTGGTAAGCACCCTGAATTGCAGAAGCTTAAATGTCTCTTTCTGCTTTCTTAATCCAAACTTAGGATCATCAAGCTTATGACCCCTAGGTCCTTGGAGGCTCGAGGAAAGCACACTTCCTTGGTATGTCTCGCTTCTGGAAACTCTTGGAGACTGATGTTCTTCCTTGGGACCCTGTGTAACTATCTTTCAAAATAAAGATCTTCATAAGGTCCTTGTCTTTCTATGCCTCTCTGAACTAGTAATATTTTAATTTAGTTTGATTATGCATACAAAAATTATATTTCCAACAACTCATTCATAGATACCTGAAGTTAGGACTTTATCATAGCCATTTTAGGGATGGAATTCAGCTGACAACACTTGGGTGGTAAAAACAATTTCCCCATATACTTCCAGTATGAGACAGAGAAATTGTGAGTGCATGCCAGACTTATACTTAGCAGACCTGGTGCGCCAGCACAGTCTTACAGGGGGATGTGGAGCTTACTTCCATTGTGTTTCAGCAGGCTTTTCCTTTGTTAGATACAGTTGCTTACAGTCTGAGAAAACCAGGGTAAAACTACTCCACCATCCCTGATAAATTAATATTTCTAATCTACCTTGTGTCTGTGTTCTTTTTCAATGAAGATAACTCCATCCATCCAGCCATCCATTACTTACCAAAAATTCCATGACTATTTATATTTGTTTATTATTTATTTTGTGTGTATGGTATAAATTATATATATATATATGTGTATGTTCACACGGGGGGTGCACATGTGTGCAGGTACACATGCATGTGAGTGTGAAAGCAGACGTTGACTCAATTGATCTCTACTTTATATATTGAGGCACTCTCTCCATTGAACCTGGAGCTCCAGTTTTGCTAGTCTAGCCAGTCAGCTTGCTCCAGAATCTCCTGATTCTGCCTCCCCTGCTCTAGGATCACAGGTGGGTGACCCAAGATACCCCAGACTTCATACTTGAATAGCAAGCGCTTCACCAGCTGAACAATCTCCTCAAACCCGTCCAATGTTCATTTGTTCTCATATTTTATTCTGAATTTAAATGTATTTTCCCCTAGAAATATCATCTTTATTGAAAGAAGCCTTATCTTTCTCAAAAGGAAGTGTAAGCATTAGCTGTCACTGTGTAGATTAGGACTGCATTTAGAAAGAAGTTGCTCCAGATCTTAACATCCGACTAATGAGCCCTTGCTTGGACACCATGATCAGAGATTTGGAGTTAGGTTTTTTGCTTTGCTGAGCATCTGGGTCAATTTGGACAGTAGAGGCAGGGGAGAGACATGGTCCACAGAAAGGCATTTCTAGCTCCCTCTGGTTTCTCAAGCAGCTTTTCTGCCCACAAAATAGCCTTGCTTGAAATCAGGGCAATGAATGATTAATGAGAAAATATTAATTAGGTGAGTGAGTCTGGAAAGGAGACTGCCTATTTCCCTCACAGACACCAGGAGACACTGATGGAAGAAAGAACCGGAAGTCCTCTTAACTTTAAAACTCCATGAAAGTAAAGGCTATTTGGACAACAATTCTGTGTAGCAAAGCTCTGTCTAACTTAGAGCATCATCCCAGTGTAGAAATTAGCTGATGTAGCTTCCACACATTCACCACGATGGAAATCCATATGCAGGTGATCAATGGACTTTATTCTTGGTCCAGCCCATAAAGTACTCACTTCCTACAGCACATCTTCATGTGCTCCGGACACAGTTTCATAATGGAAGTAAAAGTTTCTATACGTCTCCACCTCCTCCGGCTTCTTTAAAGCTATTGTGTACATTATTCTTATGTCCTTAAAAGCCAATAAAAATTGTTGCACAGTCACTCTTTCTTCTCCAAATTGGGAGCTGATTTTGACTGTATGTTTTAGTTTTTTCTACCTTATTTAGAAAACATCTACTTACTCCAGAGAGTTTTCTCTGCCAAGCCAGGCTCTTGGGTAGCAGCTATTCCTTTTACTCTACATTATGAAGAAGATGAAAGAGGAATATGTGCAGCTCTGAGACTCTGGGCACAGGAACGGGAGCCAGGTGGTAGGCAGAGTTGTTCTCCTTTCATTTTACATGTACTGTTCCGTCATTTTGGGAAGCGCTCGTTATTGGTGCAGTACTGTGGCCCATGCTGAGGAAAGAAACATGATGTGGTACGTGTGCTGCAGAAACTCAGAATTATGCCTACATGTCTGAGAGTGGGGTGACTTGGTGTCTATATAGAATGATGAAGAAAGATGGAGAGACCTGTAGCTAGCATTCAACAAAAGACAGAATGAGCACACATGGCAGGGAAGATCTATTGTGTACGTGTTCAGAAAGGGCTACAGGAGGACATGGAAGCCAGGAATGAATTATGAACAATGCTCACATGCAAGCACTGCAGGCTATGAGATGACATTTTAGGAAACATCATTTGCAAAGAGGAGGACTGGAGCTCAGGGGACGGCAGGTGTTTAGCTTGGTCATCAATAGATGCACAGTTTACTGATGATATTTTGAGAGGCCCCTCATTCTTGTCCAGTTTTAGCTTCACAAAAGAATGTAAATGCCCAGCAGGCTTCATTAAATGGGTATGAAATGTGTTTAGAAACATGAAGGTATACTCACGCAGGTGGTAGTACATTTACATATATCCAAAAATGGAAAGAAAGTCTGGGTAGTTTGTGGGGACCTATGTTACCCCCTCCTGTTTAATGTGATTAAAGGCAACATTCATTAGTTCCACAGAGCTTTCTCTGCTGATTCAGAGCTCCTGGGTAGCAACTGTTTCCTTTTACTCTACTTGGCAAGGTATAAGACAAAAATAGCAATGTGACATCAGTTCTTTTTAAAAAATATTTTATTTTTATTTATGTATATGAGTGTATTACCTGCATGTATGTAAGTGCACTCATGTCATGCAATGTCCATGGAGGACAGAAGAGGCTGTCAGATCCCCTGGAACTGGAGTTATGGAAAGTTGTTAGGTGCCATGTGAATGCTGGGATTCAAACCTAGGTCTTCTGCAAGAACAGCCAGTGTTCTTAACTGCTGAGCTATCGCTCCAGCCTGTGGCATCAGTTCTAAGAGAGCCGTGGGCAGGGCCGTGGTGGGGGGGATGGTGGGTGGGGGTTGGGGGGATGGCAGGTGGGTGAGGGAATGAGACCATGCAGATCTATTTCTTCGGGTTCAGGACTGTGAGGCAGGTTTTAGACACATGTGTTTCTCTTTCATTTATTTCTTTCTACAAAAGGCTCCTGCATTTCCAGTGAAGGAAGTGCTCAGAGCTGTCTGTGGGCTGTGCTGTGCTCTGCCTCTGAATTCAAGGATGGCCGCAGCAGAGCCAGCAAGTACACACTTCTCCTCCCACTCTGTTCCTATTTCAACATCTCCCATTTAGACAGTGTGCGTGAACTTTGTGGGGAGCAAGGCTGATGAGGAGAGGGGAGACCTATTACCAAATGAGCCTAGAGAGGTCTGCATGAGTTTAATTGCTCGTGTAGAATGAGTCAGCCAGTTTTAGACAAGCTGGCTTGAAAACAGACAGACAGTTGTGGTGTGATTGCTGATAGGCATCACCAGAGAAGCACTTGAAAGGTTAAAATATCCTTTTCACACATGACAGACATGGCTGTTTAATATGCACTTAAAATTTTGTATTGAACTTTGATTTACATATTTGAAGTTTCAGAGGGAAATGGTTTTCTGAAGTATTTATGTATTGAATAGGCATGCCTAAAATTTTGATGGGATTTTATTAAAAATTATATATATTAAAATTATATATGCATAAGCTAAGCTTTCACCACAAGTAGTTGATTATGCTGATGTATGTACAAGAGTTGTAGTTAATTATGATGATATACAGGAGAAGGCAGAAAGCTCACAGTCTTGTTAGGAAAATGAGAGTGCACACAGACATGTTTATATTTGGCAGTATGATCAATAAATTTCAGTTCAGTGATTCTCAGTAAATTAGTGTTAATAAAGCATTTGCCGGCAGGCTCTAGGAGGAGCACCACACGTGAAAGAGCATGGACCCTGCCACATGCCATCTGGGTTCTTGAAACTGAGCCGCTCTTTCTTAACGTGTACATTTTGCCACACCATAACGTGACAGTGACCTGACAGCTGAGACAGTGCAAGGCAAGGCTGGCACTTAAGACATACCAGAGGTTTTAGCCTTTCCCTGAAACCAAGTTCCTTCATGAAATGCTAGAATTCCAGGGACTGGATTCTTTATCTGAGCCCCTGGAGTCGAGCAGCAAGGACTGCATTCTCTTTTGAGTAGTGTCCCTCACCATGGCCCCGCCCCAGCTTCTGTCAGCAGAAACGTGTGAATCTCAGGTCTGCTGAGAGCAAGGGAGCCCAGGGTCCCACCTGCTCAGTCTGGTTCTCCACACTGTTTAGCTGAGTGTCTACACCCAATCTCATTCTCACCCCTGACGCTATGCCTGACTTCTGCATCCTGCCCTTGGCAGGGATGGTCCCCAATTCTCTTAAACCAAACTTCTTTTCATCTGCTTCCTAAAACTAGCTGGAGAACTACACTACAAACAATAAAGATAGAGCTGTCATTGGCGCTCTCACCCAGGCTTGTGGTAGGCAGTTCACGAGGAGAGATAGCACTTGCCAGGGTCAATGTTTGCCTCTGGTACCTGAACTGTGCACCTGGAGAATCTTGGTCCATGGACTCCATCCTTCCACACGTTTCCTTTGGAGGATGCTGTGTTGTGTTGCTCATTTCTTCAACCTCAGTATTGACTGGCTATTCAGGGACTTAACTTTTTAATTTTTCTTTACATTTAATGATGAGTTTATTTCCAGCTCAAAGTCTATTTTCTGGGTCCACGTGGGTGTGTATAACTTGGACATTTGTACTAGTAGTGTTGCCTTTGGTTTTTGTACTACTTTCACATTTTCAACATGTCTTTACTTCATCTTCTGACTCTTTAATGCTGTTAATGTGGCATCAAGATTGTATTCAACCAGATATTGTAACTCAGACTGGGGAAATTATTTGGCCAAGGTCAGTCAGTCAGCTGTGTATAGAATATGGATTAGAGACCCAGTAATTCAAGATCTCCTGTCTTGCTCCCCTCAATTCCCTAATTCTTTAAAACAGTATTTTATTATTTTTACGTGTATGCATATATTGCCTGAATGTAGGTAAGTGCACCTGTGTCGTGCAATGCCCATGGAATGTAAAAGAAGCTGTCAGATCCCCTGGAACTGGAGTTACAGACAGTTGTTAGCTGCCATGTGGGTACTGGGATTCGAACCTGGGTCTTCTGCAGGAACAACCAGTGTTCTTAACCGCTGAGCCATCCCCCTAGCCCCAATTCCCTAATTTTTAAAATAAATATTTAGATAGATCTTAGAAGCTAGAGGTAGTTAAATATCTGTGGGGTGTTAGCATTTGAGAAAGAACCTTAAGGAAGTATTTTATAGGTAAAGTGTTTGTTGGATAGGCATGTCACCCAAAAGAACTAGCAACAGCTGAATGTCTGAACTCTAAGATAAATAGAAAGAGAGACAGAGACAGCCATCCCTCCCACCCAGTTGGTCAGCTTCGATTCCATGAGGGGGAGTGTCTAAGGACGGACATGGGAGGAAGCAGGGAGGTGGCCAGAAATTTGACATCTTAGCCATTGCTCTGGCAGCCTCCTATCTGAAAAGCTGAGCCAAGATGTAGGGAAAAAAGCCCCTGGGTGCCTGTGTAAGTGACCGTCTTCTGGGCATCATAAACTCTGTACAAAAACCCAAATACATTGTGTCGGTTTTGTCTACCAGTTGTAAGGACAGCATGGGGTTGATAAGGGCACAGCATGCCTCACAGAGGGCCTGGGAGCTGAGAGCCTGTGCAACGCAGAAGAGAATTTGGCTTTACAGTGTTCTAGGGTGTCTTAGTCTATTTTGCACAACTGTAACAGGACACCTCCCTGAATAATTCATAAAGAATAGAGATTTATTTCCTACAGTTTCAGAGACTGGAGAGTCCAAGGTTGAACTCCAACATTTGATGGGGACTTTGTATTGTGGAGGAATAGTAGGAAAGGGAATAAAAGGTCAAACACACAGCTTTTATAATTGGCCTTTTATGAGTAACATTAATCCATTCAGGAAGATGAGTACTTTACCTAAGACATCCCATTTTGTCCTTCCTCCCAACATTCTTACACTGGGCACATTTTAGCCATAGTAACCTTTAAGTAGGATAACAGTGACAGGAAGTCCTGTCTGCACACATTTGTGCTGATATTTGTGTATGTAAAAAATATAGTGCATGATAGATTTAGGGACATGATTCTATATTATTTTCATAAATAATTTTAGGTGTGCGTTAAGACTAAAACAACTGTGAAGTCTATTATCTTCATTAGTATGTTCAGACCACTAAGACAGGGATATATGAACTGTCTAGAAACCACACATCTGGTAGCGATATCTTCACACCTAGGTCAAACTAAATCAGTGCCTGCTACATGCTGACCAGTCCTGAGCACAACTGTAGAGGCCTGGAGCTGCTGTACATTATCTGGAGCTGTTTCTGACTTTTATTTCTCCATCATCTCTTTTGGTGGTTGACTTTCTCTTATTTCATCCCAATGTCTTTTTCTGCTGTTACTTAAAACAGCCATATCAGGGGGACAGTCCCTGTGTTGAGAGTCCTAGATCATATGTCAAAAGTTTCATGAAGACCTTGTCTCAAGGACTGGCCTATGTGGCTTCACCTGATGGCTCCCCAGTCCTGAAGCAGCACATCAGCACCTGGTAACTTTGGACATCTGGTGCACTTTGCATCAAAGTCAGACCATGAACTGAGGCATGTTGGTTCTCTCCGACAGCAGCTACTGTGACTACCATTGCTAGCTCTCCAGGCTTTTAAAGTGTTTCAAGTAATATTTTTTCATATAAAAGAGTGACATTCTCATGGCAGAGTCTGTCTGTGGCTCCAGTGAAGCATAACAACCTTTAGCTGGAGGACAAGACTTCTGTGAATTGCTCACTGCAGTGCCCAATTAGCCTTCCAATATATCTCCCCCCTATTTTCCCCTCACACTCTGTCAAACATGTCACAAACAGAGTTGCTTTCTGATGTGGACATTGGCTCATTAGGCCCAAGCTGAGATCATTAAATTCTGTTTCTTTAGGAAAGAAATGAAAGGGCAGATTTATACTTTCTTTGATAAAACAGGTCCTAAATTTCCTACCTACTGTGAGATGGATAATGGCTGATGAATCAGTGATATTTCAGACTCCACTGGGGGCAGATGCTGCTCACAAGATTGAGGATTCAGGGATGGGACAGCAAACAAAAAGCCAGTGCATGGACAGAATCTGGTGTTGCTTTGCATTATGAGTAATGTCATTACTTTGTTGATTTGAGATAGACTTTCTCAATCTAAGCACTATCGACATTGCAGGCCAGGAAACTCTTGTTGTAAGGACTGTCCTGAGATTATGGAGAATGAGAAGAATACTGAGTCTTTATACATTAGCAACATACCCTCCAGGATGTAGCAATTAAATGCATACCAAGAATTGCCAAGTGTCCCATGAGGACAAAAATTGCCTTCAGTTGAGAAACAATGGCTTATGATACTCCAGGTGTTTGGTTCCCTCCAGCCACTTGCACAGAGGGAATAAATCTGAGATACAAGATAGTGGCCATAAAGGAATTGATGATTAGAGGATTGGGGCTAATATGACCAGACAGGTAAAGTGTGTCTGCAGTGGCTTCCTCTCCTCCCATTCTCCGCCCTTCCTAGTATGCCTTCCTCTTGATACTCAGGGCTCCTCTGTTATCTCATAGCATATAGGAGCCCCAGCTGCCTGCCAGGCAAATGCTAGATCTCCTGGTGCTGACTCCACAGCCTTATGGCTTTTCTTTCCTTTCCATAGTACCTGTGAAGCCTTACTTTCATGGACTTTGTTCTCTAAGAATCTTCTCTCTAGGGAAGAAGTAGTTCATGCTCATCATCTGACATTAGTAGTTGTTAAGGGAGGGGTGGGCTAAGCCTCCTAAATTTTATGTGTGTATACATATATTACATATGTTTATATCTGATTTTTATATATATCAACCAAAAGCCCTACTGTGTTGAGAAACTAAGGGAACCCATATTTCATTCAGTTTGTTATGAGGCTGGTAAAATCACCTCATCTCACTTTATTCTTGATGTGGCCTGGGCACGGGTGGCATAGTTTTTGCACTACAGGACATTGAACCCAGGTCCTGGTGCATGGTAGGCATGGTGTCTGCCACTGAAGTCCAACTCTAGCCCCTACACCCTCATTTGTAAGCAAATGTGAAGGACACAGGCACAGACAGGAGATGGGCTAAGAAGACTGCTCAGCAAAGATGGGCCTATCCTCAGCCTCTTCAGATGGGACCTGGAAGACAATAGAAAAGGCCTTCTGAAGGGAGGAGCCAAGAGTTCTTCAAAACAATGGGCTGGAGATGTGTTCTCAGCAAAACTTGGGCTTAGTAAAGGAATGCATCCCACTTCCTGGATCTATGAAACATTTTGTCAGAAGAATCTCAGAATTGCTTTGGAATAGTAACGAAGAGAGCCTCACTGTTCTTTCTGGATCAGAGTCTGCACTCTGGCCGACCTCTTCATCAGCCCTGTGCATGTGTACTGATGGCGTGGGGGAGAGCGGCTCCTGTTTTCCTTTCTTCCCTTCTACTTCCCACTCCCTCCCCCCTCTCTCATCATCGTTCCTTTTACTGCACCTTCCTCTTCCCTCATCTTCCTCTTCCTTTCTCCTGATCCTTCTCAATTTCTCCTTTTCCTCTACTTTATAGTTTTCCAGATTAAGAGGAATCATATTCAGAATTACTGGCATAGATACTATCATAAGACACACGATTTTGACCATGACAGGATGTAACTCTGGTGATTCTTTGGTGATAGAATAAGGTGGTTTTTGTGCAAAATGAATGGAGTAAAGATGACGCATTGGAGAATGAGTGTGATTTGCATATTAATCAGCAATTCTCAATATTTGCCTCTTGTATAATGATATTGAATTCAGCCCTGAGATTGATTTTTACCAACAGAAGGTATCCAGTCCTGGATTGCCCAGGCATAGGAAGGAGATCTGAATCTGGCCCTTAGTCCAGAGCCTCACAAAGAGCTGCAGGAGTTATCAGAGGGAGGAGTGCTGCAGCAAGCCAGACGCACAAATATCACCATGAAGAAGCGGGTATACAGCCATCGCACATCTTTCCTTTTTAAAATTTAAAACAATTACTGCAGAACTGAAGCATAAGCACTTACACTTCTGATATCACCAATGGTCTGAATGGCAAGGACACAGCGCTACTACTCTAATCAACACTTCTCCTCCAGAGAGATTATATGTTCTTTGTGTGTGTTTGTGTGTGTGTGTGTGTTGGTGACAATGAGGACCAAACAATGGTGGCATAGTCCCTGCAGTTGGAGTTAGAGGTGCTTGTGAGTTGCTTAATGTAGGTGCTGGCAATTAAACCCTTGTCTTCTGCAAGAGTAGCAATTTTCCTTAATTTCTAAGTCATCTCTCCAATCCTATTAAAAAGCATTTAGATGTAACAATTAAAAAATTGTGGTTATGCCCAAGTAAGGCTTCCATGTTTAGATTCATCATCATTCAGGATGCCAATGTGTTAGGGGAAGTGGAGATGCTAGCAGTATGTTCAAAGATGGACTGACATTTTACCTATGTTAAAAATAACTAAATCGATCAATATGAGTTTTTTTTTTTCCACAAGTAAGATTACTGCCACACAGGCAAATCTGAGGCCAGCATAGTGTTGAAATGTACATTGCCACAGAGGCTGCGCATGAGAGCTTTCTCACATGTAGAGATTTACACACCTGTGGAACAACTTTAAATCTCTGACGTGTCTCTCTTTCTTATCTCTATGCTTCTGCCTACACTATTTTTCCCAATTTCTCAAATCTGTAAGAAGATGATCTGTCCTTGCAGGGGGTGGCTGCTAAGAATTACGTGAACACTTTTCATATTTAGAATCGTGTCTTTCTCAAATTTCAGCCTATTGAAACATACACAGATATATCTATACAGGGTATATTATACTTTTCAATTGTTTTTACATGAATCGTCTCATTTCTTCTTTATAGAAATCTTTGCAATAGTAGAAGAGGTTGTATTTTGTAGTTTTTAGCATAAGCCCAAAATTTCTAGTAACTGGCCAAAGGCAAATTGCTATAGAATGCAAGAATGGCAAGAACCTGCTTCCTGAACTCCTTGTCTAGTTTTTATTTAAAACGCTTAGCTACCACCTCTTGACCAATGGTCTGATTGCATGAAAACTTCAACATTACTTAACAGCACAGCTTCCTAAAGCAAAAATTGCAGTTGTGTCTATAAAGGGTGTAGCTGGACAGCTTTACTTCGAGAGGAGGTAACTTCAGCCAGAGACTAATGCAAGAGAGTGGAGAGAGAGGAACCACAGTCTGAGCATGGCCCCTTAGTCTCCTGGTATTGTTAGGTCAGAAGCCTAGTGTGGAAGCAGCCTAGAGCATGTGCACATGTCTTGCTGAGTGAGTAAATGAGTATAAGCCCAAAATTTCTAGTAACTGGCCAAAGGCAAATTGCTATAGAATGCAAGAATGGCAAGAACCTGCTTCCTGAACTCCTTGTCTAGTTTTTATTTAAAACGCTTAGCTACCACCTCTTGACCAATGGTCTGATTGCATGAAAACTTCAACATTACTTAACAGCACAGCTTCCTAAAGCAAAAATTGCAGTTGTGTCTATAAAGGGTGTAGCTGGACAGCTTTACTTCGAGAGGAGGTAACTTCAGCCAGAGACTAATGCAAGAGAGTGGAGAGAGAGGAACCACAGTCTGAGCATGGCCCCTTAGTCTCCTAGTATTGTTAGGTCAGAAGCCTAGTGTGGAACCAGCCTAGAGCATGTGCACATGTCTTGCTGAGTGAGTAAATGAGCTGGTGTTTCACTCTATGTAAGCATTATTTATCTTTCCTCTTTCCCCTGTATAACTCCCCTTCCTTCCTCCCCAGTTAAAGTACCCCCTATCTCCTCCATTTCCCCTTTGATAATACCTGTCTCCTATTATGCCCCTCTCTCAAGTTCCTTCTTCCCTTTCACCCCTATTGTTCCTTGTATAATCCTCCCTCCTCCCTTCCTAGTAAAATACTTCCATATATGAGTGTATGTGTGTACATTACAGAACGTTGTATAACAAGAAATACAGTGCCAGATAGGAGAAACCTCCTTTCAAGTTGTTGGACAGGGTAGTCCAAGTGACTCCCAAAATAGCACAGGCTATGTCACAGCCCTTGATTGCCTTCAAGAACTTGAAGGTAAGACCTTATTTCAGAAGAAAAGACATACTTTGGACATAGGACTTGATGTAGTGGTACTGGAACTGTCCTGGAAACTCCTCCCTGAAGACCAGCTCTCATAGAATCAGGGGGTACTAAGCAATATGCTAAGGGAGAAAATCAATCAATGGTCCAATCCAGTTGTAAAGCAATGACAAGCTCAGCAATTATCTCTATTGGTGCAGTAGTGGCACTTTTATCTTGGGGATAATCAACAGCTATCTAATTGGACTTAAAACCCATGGATCCTTAAATTTACAGACAAGTCTATCAGTCACCACTCATCAAAGAAGCTTCTTTTGTAGCAGATAGAGACTATTACAGAGTTCCACAACTGGACACACACAGAGAATAAGTGTGTGTGATATGCCCAGCCTTAAGTGACAAGTGGCACTTTTATCTTGGGGATAATCAACAGCTATCTAATTGGACTTAAAACCCATGGATCCTTAAATTTACAGACAAGTCTATCAGTCACCACTCATCAAAGAAGCTTCTTTTGTAGCAGATAGAGACTATTACAGAGTTCCACAACTGGACACACACAGAGAATAAGTGTGTGTGATATGCCCAGCCTTAAGTGACACATCTACAATGCAACCTCTATGCCTAAGTCTCATGAACATAGTCGAACAAGGGGTAGAGAGAATAATAATGCAGCTCACAACTCTTAGCAGTGAAGCTTCCTCATGCAACAGAGGGCAATGAACAAAACTGGCCAAAGTGTAGAGAATAAGAGTGCAGAGTTTGGGTCCCTGGACATAACTTGTATATTAAACTTCATCCACCCAGAGCAGAAAGATTTTAAGAGCCAGGGAAAGAGGTGCAAAATCATAAGGAAACAGAGTCTTACAGGCTCCTGAGACCTTGCTCATATGAATTACAGCAATATTGTCAGCATGTATAAGACCCTTGCAAACTCAATTAGACAAAAATCCAGCATAGAACAGAAAAAATGGGAAGCAGGCCCCAACCTTAGCCAATGAACTATTGGCAGCTGATCATTGCTAGGTGAGTGAGAGTAGATCTTTAAGGGAGAAACTCTAGATAGGCTGGCTAGACCCCAGTGGATTAACTTATACTGATGGATATCTGAATACACTAACTTGACTTGATAGACTTTAACATATATGACAGAATGTGTGAAATCTGGTGGGGGTGCTATGCGGGGTGTGGATGGGGAGGGCATATAAAGATGAATAAAATGTTTTGTATCATATGCATAAAAATTCAATAAATATACATGGCTTGAGAGATCATAGATACTGGAAAAAACCTACCTCTGTCACAACTCAGGACAAACATAATTTCTTACTATATGCTAAATAGGTATCCTTATATTTACAGACAAGTAACGTGTCACCACTCATCAAAGAAACTTCAAAAAGCAACAAATGGAGTCTATTACAGAGTTCCTCCACTGGTGAAATGAAGAAAGGATTAAGTGTCTGTGAGATGCCCACCCCTAAGCGACATATCTATACAGTGAAACCTCTACACCTAAGGCTCATGGAAAATAGCAAGACAAGCAGCAGAGCAAATATTAATGCATCTCTCAACTCTCACCGGCAAAACTTCCTCATGTAACAGATGGTAATTAACACAGAAAGCCACAGTTGGCCAAAATGTAGAGAATAAGAGGCTTCAGAGTTCATGTGCCTGGACAGGAAGCCTATGTTAAACCTCTGCCACCCAGAGCTCAGGGACCATTGGGGAAGAGGAAAAGAAACAGAAAGACTGTCAGAACCAGGGGTGGTGGATGATCATAAGGTAGAGTTTTCCAGGCGTCTGGGAACTTGCTCTTACAAACTTACAGCGTGACAACATGAACCGAACCCAGGCAAAATCAAACTAGATAAAAACCCAGTGTAGAACTGGGGAAATGGACAGGAGACTCCAACTTTAATGAGAAACCATTGCAAGCTGATCACTGATGGGTGAGGGAGAGTTGACATTCTTTAAGGGAATGTCCCTAAATAGGCTGATCAGGCTCCAGTGGATGAACTCACACTAAGGGACATCTAGGGCCACAAAATTGACATGATAGGTATTAACATGTATAACAGAATGCATGAAATCCAGTGGGCAGAGGCTATGAGGGTGCAAATAGGGGCTGGGGTTTAAATATGGTTAAGATGTATGAAATACACAAAAATTCAATAAAAAAAGAGTTTTCTCAACACTTTGTAACATAAAGGTAGATTTTCTTCAAAAAGTTCCCACCATTGGCTTTTTAAAAAAATTATTTTAATATTATTATTATTATTATTATTATTATTATTATTATTATTATTGTCTTTTTGAGGCAGGGTCTCCCTGTAGCCCCAGCTGTCCTGGAACTCACTATGTAGACCAGGCTGGCCTATGAGCTTGCAGAGATCTGCCTACCTCTGCCTCCTGAGTGCTGGGATTAAAGGCGTGCACCACCATGCCTGGCCTATTATTATTTTTTAACAGTACCTACTTATTCCAGGAAGCTACTTCTTTTTTTTTTTTCTCAAGCAAATAACATTTTTTGAGCACCATCATTTTCTTGGCATTACCTAAGCACTTAGAGGATATAATCACATTAAGTCTTCATTGCAAGGTTATTTTTAAATAAAACACAAAAAATATTGCATTCTCTTATTTACATATAAAATATATATGCAAATTACATTTGAGTATACATAGGTATATATTATATATTTTTTCCTCAAATACACAGAGGTAATGAAACAACATGCGGTTTCCTTGGGTGGAGGTCTTGGGGAAGAAACTGGCAGATTTGTGTCAAAACCATAAATTTGTGCCTACAAAATGCAGATATATAGTGTGGTGGAATTCAGAGACCCAAAGTGCAGCATGGGGCTAAAGTTGGTACCAGTGTATTATATTAAGGACTTCCATTAAAAAAGTAAATTTAGTTGTTTTTGTCATGAAAACATAACAAATGACAGCTGCATTCAGCTGTTTCAGGAGCGTAACAATTCACTATCAGTATATATTCTGTAACAGTTTGGTATCCAGCTCAATACACACAATAAAATGTATTAGAGAAGATCCCAGTAATGTCTCTGACAGTATTGTAAACTATAAAATGCTCCACATTCAAAACCTCTTTACTTATGTAATGACTTCACTTGTGCTCCCAATCAGTTTCTAAGGCTGCTATTTTTATTCCTATTTTTACTAAGTGGAGTATCCAGGGTTACAAAGAGTTAAAAGAAGGTTAGAACTGATACAGTGTCTCCTGATCTCAAGGTCAGTGTATATCCCTCCACCATATGGCACCTTTGTACCTTTTATTGCTCTGTATCTAATACAGTACTCCATCCATGTGCACCTTGACCATACTGTTTTGTAAGGGTGTCAGGGATGTATGGCATATTACCACTGTCACAAAACAATGAACAGAACCTGACTGTTCTCATGGACTCAGAGTTTTTAATTTGGATGAATGAAGCTAGTCATTCTGCTCCGTTATGTGAACAAGGATATAAGGAAGGGTTTCTAACAAGGCCAGGGGGGCACAGAGGCATCAGACATGATACATATATCTATATATCTATATCAAAGTCTTTTTTGTTAGGTGTAATGGAACACACATTACAGTGCTGTTCTAGAATTTGAAATCTCATCCTCATTTTCTGTGTTATGAGAACAGATTAAAGATTCTAGAAATTTGATTCTAACCATGTTTTTGTCTCTGGTTACTAAACAAATAATACATATCAATTAAATATAAGTTATCATGCTGTGTCCCGAGGGGTACTTGTTCCTCCGAGGGGTGGGGACTGCTGTGGAGAGTTAGCTAGGGAGAGGGAGCTGCGGAGAGTCAGCTGTGGAGGGAGGAGTGTGGGCACCATCTTGGAAGTGGGTGGCACAAAAAAATGGCCCCCATATCTTGCCTATGTTGACTTGAGAGGAGGCATTTACCAACTTGGGGTGAGACTGTGGGCCCACAAGGCCTGGTTGAAAGCTAATGGAGACTGGGGGTGGGCCGCTGAGCCACAGAGCAGAATAGGATGCTGGGTGTTTGCCTTTATAAGTTACTCTGTTTCTTCTACCCAGCATAGAAACAATGAAAAATTCAGATAAAGATGTGTTATATGGTTTGTCTAACAGTGCCAGGAGCAGGGACCCTAAGAGATCTCGGGCAACACATGCCAATATGTTTATTTGCTTAAAAATATTTCCTTAGGTCAGTCCATGCATAAAAGTAAGTTATGTCACATATATAATTTTACATTTTCTAGTAGTCACATTTTTAAAACACAGAAAGTAATAGCTATACTTATTTTAATAATATATTTATCCTACTATATCTAGAATACTCACATTTCAGCCTGCTATAAATATAAGAATAGTGAAAGGTTTTTATTATTATTTTTTCCTGAGGCTTCAAATTAAAGCTCATAATAGCTAACACTGTCAACTTGACAGGATCTAGAATTGCATAGGAGCCAACCCTTTGAGAATGACTATATGGGAAATTGTAGTGGTTTAATTGTGGTGTGAAGGCACCACTAAAATGTGGGTGGCTCTGTTGCATTGGTTGGGATCCTGATCTGAGTAAAAAGAAGCAGATGAGCTGAGCATCAGTGTTCAGTTCTGCTTCCTGATTGTAGATACAGTGTGGCAGTTGTCTCAAACTCATACAGCCATGACTACCCTATCATGATGAATGCTACCTGAAAACTGTGAGCTAATATTGAAAAAGAAAACTAAAATTAATTGAGAAAAGGCCAGAGCAAGTTGTCAAAAACAAATAACTGCTCCCCAAATCCCAGCACCTTGAGAAAACAGCTTCTAGTTTACCTAAGGAAACCAGTTCTCCTGCTTGCTCAAGAAAACAGATTTATGTTTAACCTTTGCTTCTGCTTTTGTAAATACGCTTCCTGTCTTGGAATTCCAGTTCATTCCCCCCATAGGTTGGAAACCGCTGTGTGCAGTCCTGCCATATAGACCCTTGTCCCTGGTATGCAATCATGAAGGTTAAAAGGCCCTGCAACTCCTTTGCTCACCAGTGCAAGAGTAATTCTAGAATGACCCTGAATTGTCTCTTAATATTTTAAAATCTGCTCCCTGGGTCTCAGTATTTCAGAGATGCTCCACTCTTAGTGTGCTAATCCTTCATTAAGTGATAACTGTTTGAAACGTGCCAACTTCCCTGACTCAGTTTCCCTTTACAATCCTCCTTTAGTTGTTTTTGTTAGCTATTTTGTTGCAGTAATTAGAAAAACAACTAATATAGAAAATTTCTACCAATATTTAGGCTGTCTGTTGGGATAAGTCAAGAGTGCCTGGAATGTGCAGCATGGCTGCCAGGCCAGAGACTTCCTAGTGAGGATGGCAGGAAGCTGACCCACTCCATTCTAGATATGCTGTCTCATAACCCCCAAGCAAAACTATTAAGCCTCTAACCCTTTAATCCTAACCAGGTCCCTTGTAGATTATGCAACCAGAAGACAGGACAAAGGCCATGTATTATTAAAAGCCCCCACCCTCCCCCTACCTGCTGGCCTACTGGAAAACCTAACCCCCGCTTCTTTGCCTGAGAAGCTTTCCTATATAAACCTCTGCTTCCGCCATAATAAATGAGCTGTCCACTCACACAGCCTCCCAGGTGTTTTCTTCCTGTCATACCACTGACCGAGGCCTCCCTGCCCCCACTGATCCCTCTCCTCGCCCCAACCACCCGCAATGGAGGCCGGTGTGCAATGGCCTCCCGGTAGCAGTGGGTTCGGGCCGAGGGGGGCCAACAGCTGGCACCCAATGTGGGGCAAGACGGGCTTTCTGGGACGTACAGGAGAAGGGTGAGTACTCCCCAACAGAGGCACATCGGCTGCTAAGCCTTGGGCATCTGGCTCCGAGGACTGGCATTCTCTTCTTTCTTCTTTTTACTTTTGGTTTGTACCTTCACGAGGGACCGTTGAAGACAAAAGGTAAACTGAAGCTTTCTGATCAGGACCACTCTCTGATGTTAATCAAAGGCTCCTAGTCCTCTGAATGAACCCCCAACTAACTGCCGAGGTGCTGGAAAAGACCTCCTATATATACATCTCTTTACTACAAAACCTGGTAACACAATGACCAGTTAAAAACCATTAGGGTGGTCACCGGTTCTCTGAAATTTGTGGTCAGGCTCATGGCTCTGGACTAGTTAGGAATCCCCCATGACTTCTGGGCCTCGGGAACATTCCACTAGGACTCGGCATTTCACCCTCCTTTCCTTTTCTATTATGGGCAACAGCCCTGGAAACTGGAGGGCTCCCCAAATCAGGGGCCTCTGGGCTCTTCTTAAAAGTAGAGGGGTTAAACTCTCTCAGAGAGAGGCTGCCTCCTTTTGGCATGAAGTCCTACAGCTCTCCCCTTGGATGGCCTCTGGGGACCCATATGACTCAAAAGCCTGGACCAGGGTAGCCTACCTGGCCAGGTGGAGGGAGATCTAAGATGGCTCCCCCACAATTCCTCCCCATCATTGTGGCCATCAGGCAATGTGTAGGTCCTCCCCTCAACCCACAATATCAGAGAAGGCTCCCTTGTCCCAACCCTTCCCCTGAGAACTCAGATGAGGAAGTCCCCGGGGCTAACTTGGCATCCCTGGAACAGGCCATAGAAAGTATCAAAAAATAGCTAACTTTAAAATGGAACTCTCACATTTCTACCCCCTCCCACCTTTGCCTCCCTACCCACACGAGGAAGCTGGGGACCAAGACCCCAAACCTCCCCCTAGGGAGAAACCCCAGCCTACTCCCATAGCCCCACCAAAACCCACCCCTTTGGCTACCCAACAGCTCTGAATATCAGGGACACACAAAAGCTAGAACATCAGGCCTTGCCAGTTAACCTGGTCCCCACCTTTTGCAGGCCCCTACAATGGTACCCATACTCAGCAGGAGACCATAAGGAACTCCAACAAGCTGTATGCAAGGATGGCGTACATGCCCCCTGGACAAAAAATATCCTCCTTGGCTTCAATGCCACCTTAAATATGGCCCAAGACTGGCGAGACAGCTGCAGGGTGTCTCTGCCTGGCCCCCTCTTCTTAAAATGCGAGGCCCTTTTCAGTGACGAATGTATCCAACAATACCGCAGAAATGCTGACCAAGCTGATATCAATTGTAACCTTGACACCCTCTTTGGTCAGGGTGACTGGGCCACAGGAGTCCAGCAAGTGGGATTCCTGCCTGGGTATTGTGATCAGGCATTGCCTTTGTGCCTTGCAGGCCTGGGAGCACATTACCCCTCCTTCTGGCCCTGCCTCTGAATCATCCCTCATGTTCCTCCAGCAAAAACCCAAAGAATCCCTTGCTGACTTTATACTCAGGTACAAAACTGGCATAGATAGAAAAATTTCTGAGCCTATGACAAGAGACATCCACTCTGCAATATCGTTTGGGATGGGATGACCTTTGAATGTAAACAGGCCTGTCAAGGCTTAAAGGAGGAACATTACGATAAATGGATTGTGGCCATCCAAAATATAAGCATGGCCACTCATAAGACCACATCCATAACTCAGGCTTTCTCAGCTGCCTTAAAACAAGAAGGCAAATGCTTTAAATGTGGGGATAGGGGACATCGGAAGAATGAATGCCCTCAAGATAACACCCAAACTAAAACAAATGAAGCCCCTAAGCCAGTCTGCCCTAGCTGCAGAAAAGGATTCCATTGGAAACATGATTGCCGTTACAAATATAATAAAGAAGTAAAACCACTCCTGCCTTTAAACTTCTCTCGGGGCAGCCCTCAGCCCCACCAGTAAAGTCAGAACCTTATGGACTGCCACCATACTAGAAAAAACTCACCCCCAAATAGTTATCAAATTAGGGGGAAAGCCCTTTAAATGCCTCATTGACACAGGGGCTGATAAGACTATCATTAGGAGACAGGAAGCTCCCTCGACATGGTCCTTACTACAGAGCCCCAAGTTAGTGGGGGTGGGGGGTACCTCCCAGGCCTTCATCACTAAATAAACCCTCACATGGGAGGACCCCAATGGAAACAAAGGCTACATCTGACCTTTGGTTGCTGACAGGGCTACTAACCTAGTAGGAAGAGACCTCCTTGGAGCTCTCAATGTAATTATCACCACTGGGGATGGGGTCTTTCAATGGACCCCAGCAACCTGTCTGACTCACGCCCCTTTTGCCCATTCATTGATCACCCCCAATTCTAATGGCCACTGTTATTTATCAAACTCCCTGCCTAGAATGGAACTCTGATGATCCCATCTGGGTTGAACAGTGGCCACTATTTAGGGAGAGATTACTAATCACTAAAAAACTTGTTAAAGAACAATTACAATTAGGACATATCTGGTCATCCCTCAGCCCATGAAATACCCCCATTTTCACCATAAGAAAAAGCTTCGCGGGGATGGACTTATTACAAGTCCTAAGGGCCATCAATAAAAGCATGCAAATTTGGGACTCCCCTCAACATGGACTCCCCCTGGTCTCAGCCATTCCCACAATTACCCCCTTGTTATCCATCGGTATCAAGGATTGTTTCTTCTCCATTCCATTACACCCAAGAGATTATAAGATATTTGACTTCTCTGTCCCTGCAATCAATAATTCTGGACCTGCAAAAAGATATGAATGGACTATTCTCCCCCAAGGTATGGCTAACAGCCCCACCATTTGCCAAGAAGCTGTTGCTTTTGCCTTAAAACCCCATATTAAAAAGGGACTCCATGTTTACCATTATGTGGATGACATCCTTGCCTGGTATGAAACCCCGCTACCCTTACCAGACCTCAGGGATCAATTAATATCCTCCCTTGAGGCCTCTGGCTTTAAAATCACTCCTACAAAGATTCAGCTCATCCCGCCCATAAAATTTTCAGGTAGTGAAATTTCCCTAACAACCATCTGGCCACTAAAACCTGTCCTTCCCTTCCCTTCCCGACTTTCCTTGGCTTCCTTACAGAGTTACCTAGGGACCCTCAACTGGCTCAGGCCTTGGCTCCCACTCTCTACAGATACCCTTCAACCCCTCTTCAACCTCCTTAAAGGGGACAAACATCCTTCATCCAAATGATCACTCACACTAGATGCCAACAGGGCATTAACAGCTATCAACAAATCCCTTCAAGAGATGACCCTGTACCGCTATAAGCCCTCCTCCCTGGTCCACTGCCTGATTTTCAATTCCTTCTCAACCTTTGTTGGGGCCCTCCATCAACCTCAAGGCATCCTCAAATGGCTTCACACCCCTATTGGCAATGTCCCTTGCTTATTAACCAAAATGGATGCTTTGGCAAACATGATATGTCAAGGAAAAAATTGTTCCTTACAAACCTTAGGGCACAAAACCTGACAAAATCATCACCCCCCTTTCCCTCTCTGATGTCCAATGGCTGATCTGTAATAACTCCTAGATAGCCATTAGCTTAATGGGATTTCTGGGACAAATAGCCATTTTCCCAGAAATAAATGGATTACCACCCTACCCTCCCTCTCCTGGCCCCCTCCCTGTCTGTTCTCCCAAACCCCTTTGGAGGAAGCCTCTTCCAAGAACTTCCTCATAATTCCCCCAATATAAAGAATTATATGCAGTCTACCTTGCCCTAAAGGAGGTTCATAAGCCCGCCAACCTATTTTCTGATAGCATTTATGTCACTAACCTTCTCCCCTGGATCTCACAATCTTTTGTTAAACTAGACCGAAACCCTTATCCCCCTTGCTCATTTACATATCCACTCTTTTAGAGGGACACAAACAGGCCCTCTATATTCAACACATCCGTTCCCACAGCTCCTTGGCAGGACCTCTTATGGAAGTCAGTGCCCTCGCTTATTGCATTGCCTCCCATGGGGCCTTCCATTCTACCCTTACAAAAGCTAAAATGTTTCATGCTCTTACCCATACAAACCTCAAAGCCTCCAAGCCCGATTCCCTAACACCCCTACAGCCCACCTAAAATGGATCCTAAAAACTTGCTCCTCTTATGCCTCATTAATACATACCCCTGCATTATAAACTCCGGTACCAACCCCCATGGCCTGAAGGTGAATGCCCTCTGGCAAATTGATGTTACTCATGTCCCCCAATTCGGCCATCAAAAATTTGTTTTCATTACGGTGGACACTTATCCCAAATTCATTTGGGCCACTGCACAAACTCAAGAAAATTAAAAAAAAAAAACAACAAAAAAAAAACATATTGCCCACATACTCATGAAATTTGCCATTATGGGCCTCCCTCAAAAGATAAAAACTGACAATGGCCCAGCCTTTGTCAGCTCAACCTTTAAATCCTTCTGCTCCCACTGGGACATATCCCACCATACAGGAATCCCCTATAATCCCCAAGGACATGGAATTATCAAAAGAACCCACCAAACCTTAAAAAAATCAACTCACAAAACAAAAGGGAGGTAATTACCCTCCCAACATACAACTCTCTGTGACACTAGCTACCTTAAATTTATTCAACATTTCAAAAAAATTCAACAGAATCCACCATAGCCCTCCACTGGAAAAAATCCAGAGCCCTCCCACAGATAGTGGTGAGATGGAAGGACCCTCTGGACGGACTCTGGAAGGGTCGTGACCCATTGCTAACAACAGGAAGGGACTTTGCTCGTGTTTTCCCCCAGGAACACCCAAGGCCTATTTGGGTCCCTGCCAGAAATGCCCAACAGCGGTCAATGGAATAATTTTGACCATGTTGTCTGTAGACCATTGGGATTCATTTGTGGGGAAAATGCAGCAGTGCTTGGAACTTTGGGTGGGAAAGCCCAATAACACTGTAAGCAGACCTTAGTGGGCTATTCTTTTGGAGTTTGGATGACCAGAGTGTTGGGGAAAATGCAGAGAGTGAAAGTTGGACTCCTGAAGTTTCACAGGGGAAAACTCTATCATGAACTGGGCTAGAGGCTATTCATGTTATATTCTGACAAAGATTCTGGCTTCATTTATCCAATGCCCTGAGAATTAGATTGATGCTGAATTTAAAAAGTAACAGACCAATTTGTTTGGCAGAAGAAATGTCAAGACAGGATGTCACTCAAGCTCTGCCATGGCCTCTCACTGCTCTTATTCAGATCTACAATGAGAGAAAGCCAAAAGACATGGAAAACACAAAGCTCGGCAGTTAAGGAGTGTGGTGGTTTGAATTAGAATGTCCCCCATAGGCTCCCAGTATTCGGACATTTTGTCCCCAGTCGGTAGCACTGTTTTGGGAGAATTTAGGAGGTGTGCCACTGGGGGAGGGTTTTCAGAGTTCTTAAGCCTTGCCATATTTTCAGTAGCTCCCTGCTTCATGTGCCTTCTTGAAGATGTGAGTGCTTTGCTTTCTATCCTGCTCTGGCCACTTACCACCACCATGCCTCTCCATCATGGGACTCTAATCCCTCTGGAGTCTGTAACCACAATCTCACATAAACTCTTCTTTTTAGAAGTTGTCATGGTCATTTTGTCT
Source organism: Nannospalax galili (assembly GCF_000622305.1). NCBI lineage: Eukaryota > Metazoa > Chordata > Mammalia > Rodentia > Spalacidae > Nannospalax > Nannospalax galili. The sequence continues at coordinate 953,787 of NW_008346555.1, read as the reverse complement.
CATCACAGTAACAGAGACATAAATATTAAAAGGCATGTGAACAAGTTAAAAGTTAAGGATAAGGATAAGGAGAAAGAGAGAGAGAAAGCAGCTTTCATTGTTAAAGCTTTCATTTGTCTTTCACCATTAAAGACAAACTTTATGCTCTATACTGTAACAATAAGAAAGGTGGTGTGCTGGATACCAGCAAAACTGCCACACCTGGGTTGAGGGAGCCTCAATTGGGAATTTCCTTCATTGGACTGGCCTGCGGCCATGTCCATGGGGCACCTTCTTGAATGTTGAGAGATGTGGGAGGGCCCAGCCCACTGTGGGTGGTGCCACCCCTGGGCAGGTGGGCCAGTGTTGCATAAGAAAGCAGGCTGAGCAGCGGCCAGGGTAGCAAGTCAGTAAATGATCCTCCATGGTCTGTGCTACAGCTCCTTCCTCCAGGTTCCTGCCCTGAGTTCCTACCTTGGGCTCCCTGATGAACTGTAACCTGGGAGATGTAAGACAAATAAACACTTTCCTCCCCAAGTTGGTAGTGGTCAGAATGTTTTGTCACAGCAGTGGAGAAACAAACTAGGACAGGTGGTCTGAGAGGAAGATTCCATACATTAAAGGCTCTAAATTGTGAAAATAAAAATCCAGTATATGGTAGAGTTAGAATCCCTACAAGGAGGCCCAGCAGGGTCAGGAGTGTTCTGGTGTGAATCTAAGAAGGTGAGGCCTAAATTAGAACGAAGTCTCTAGGATGCTGGAGATGAGGGTCTGCTGAGGAAAGCTGTATGCATAGAGTGGAGCCAGTCCAAGAGAGAGGCTATGTGTGCTTCAGGCAGCAGAGCTGGAGAGATCACTGCCTAAGTCCTCTGGAGCTTCAGATACAAGACATGGAACATCAGGGTTTAGCACTTGCTCTACTGAGTTATTTTTGGTCTTGCTTTGGTCCAGGCATTACTTGCTAGTACTTGCTCCAGTTGCTCCCTTTTGGAATGGGATTGTGACATTGTGCATTAGAACTATGTAATTTATATTTGATTTTATAGTAGTTCATAGATAAGAGATTTCCTCAGAAGGCTCTTAAACATTGGACTTTAAACCATGTGCAAACTGTTTAATCTATGGAGTTTTGTGGAAGTTGGACTAAATTAATTTTGTGTTATGAGATGGCCATTAATCTATGATGACAAAAAGAGGGGGTTATAGATTAAAAGTGATGTGTAGGTGACAAGTTGAAAATAAGTGGCCTTGTGATGGCTAATACTGGTTGTCAACTTGACAGAATCTAGAGTCACCTAGGAGACAGTCCTTTGGATCTGCCTGTGAGGAAGTTTCTAAGTTGGGTTAATTGAAATTAAAAAAAAAAATCACCTTAAATGTGGGCAGCATCATTTTGTGAGCTGGGGCCCAGGACTGCACTGAAAGCAGAAAGAGCTGAGTGAAAATCAGCACTCATTTCTCTCTGCTTCCTGACAGAAGATGCTATGGGACCTTCTGCCTCAGGTTCTGCCTGCTGTGACTTCCCTGTCATGATGGATTGTACTGAAGAGCTGAGAGCCAAAATAAACCTTCCTTCCTTAAGTTTTGGTTATGTGTTTTGTCACAGCAAGGAGAAGAATAGTTATTGCAGAGTCAAAACACATCTTAGTCTGAATTAGGCATTTCTGTGGTATGATGAAGCCATTGCTCATTGGAGTGGAAGAGCCAGGGGTTAAATATTAAGAATCCTATAAGCTATTTTATTGGCAAATTAAAATAGTCTTGGGGTTAGAGAGATGGCTCAGTGGTTAAAAGCCCTTGCTGTTCTTGCAGAAGAACCAGGTTCAGTTCCCAGAACCACATGGCAGCTAACAACCATCTGTAACTCAAGTTCTAGGAGCTCTGATGCCCTCTTCTGGCCTCCTCAGGCATTGCATGACATTGGTGCACTTACATATATTCAGGTAGAACATTCACATACATTAAATAAATAAATACATAAATAAATAAATAAGTAGATATACAAATAAATAATAAATAATAAAATTTAAAACAGACTATTGTGGGAATATTCATTCCAGAAAAATTGATCAAATTCTGAGACTATTTTCTCAGGGGGTTAGGGACAGATCACTTCTCAGTAGCTATCATTGTCCCTAGATGAAAATATTTATGTATCTGTTATATACTACTTCTAAGTACAGAAACAGGATGGTGCTTTTCAAAATGGGCACCATTTAGAGAAACCCTATTGGAATGCAAGAGCAGTTTGTGTTGCTTGAGCAATGATTAGATTTGGGACCATACAGCAGGAGAGTAACCACTCACCTTCCATGCAGTTCTGTGACAGTGGAGCTCTGGGAAGGACTGTTCCATCTGGACTGTAGGAAAATGTCTAAGTGTGAAGCTGGCATTGTGGTATCTGTGAGGAATGAACCAGGGAAGGGGATTATGATAAAGTATGGGCATGATACAAATCTCTTTCCCTCCTTCTCTCTCTCTCTCTCTCTCTCTCTCTCTCTCTCTCTCTCTCTCTCTCTTCTTCTTCTTCCTGTTCTACAGATTGAACCCAGGGACTTTTATATGTTAAACCCACATTCTGCAACTGAGTTATACCTTGGCACATAAGCTTTCCTTAGATATCATAAATTTATTTCTTTTGCTTTATTTTATGAAAAAATTTTCATGCTAAGATATTACTTACATATTTAAACCTCATTAAATTTATTAAAAATTATGCACTAAAGAGCAAAGAAATTGTTAGGTTTTCAAAACTATCTAATATACTTCTAATAAATGAAATTTAAACAAATGTGTAACTTTAGTGGCATAGAATTACAAGATCAGCATTGACGCTATTTTATTGTAAAAGCCTTTGTTGTATGTAACAAATATATGTTCTTCCATAAAATCAATAATAGCTTTCTTTTATTGGCTATATAAACATGTGTCAGGCTCTTTAAATATTTATTTCATGTGATTTACACAGCAATGCTGAGTGGTGGGAATTATTTGAATATTAAGGAAAGAAACTGAATCTCAGAAAAGCTGAGAAGTTCAAAATCGGCCTCTAGTAAATCCTGGAGCCAGTGTTGACCAAAGTCACTGAATCTCAAACTCTGCAGACTTTTCTCTAGGTCATATGGATTGCTTAGTATTTCATGTGCATTAGGTCTTGTAAGGTGTTTCCCCTCCTGAGCACATGGCTCTGAGGGTGGGCTGGATGTTTCCTGGGTTAGGAATAGAGATGCCTCTTTGTTCAAACGGCGAGGATGGCAGGGAGCTGAGGAGCGCCTATGAGGATACCAACTTTATCATGTTCATCCTGGCAGCCATAGTAATCAAATCACCATGTATTCTCATTTCATATATTGATTGATATTCATTTTGACTCATTTTGACAGAAAAGCAAAACAACATAAAACAATAATAGTGATTCTTATTCTTCAGGAACAGTAGTGGGAAGTGTGGTATTCTGAGTACACATCATGGGCATTATATGCTCCTCTTACAATAAATATCATTACTGTTCCTATTTGACAAGTAAGGGAGGGGCACATGATAGATAAGAAACTGTCAGAAGATTTGGGATCTAAACCCAAGTACCAGGATCTACAATGGACACTGTTAGATACTACATCACATATTTATATTATTGATTATATTGCAGACAAACCACACCTCCCTCATATTTCAAGCAACAGTAAAAGATGAATGTTAGTCCAAAATGACTTTAAAAACATGCAATTAAACTTTTATTTATTGATTTTTGTGGGGGTGGGTGGGTAGGATGTGTGTCTGTGTGGGAGCACATGTATACCCTAAACCTATGTGGAGGTCAGAGGACATCTTGAAGAGGTTGGTTCTTTCTTTCTACCATGTAGGTCCTGAGGATTAAACTCAAGTCATTAGTGATTTACATCGAAAGTGCATTTACTTCATGCACCATCTTGTAGGCCCCAAAGTGACTTTGAAGACTAATGCATGGGCCTGGGGAGGTGACTCTGTTGGTAAGAATAAGCATACACACTTGCTGCCCACGGCATGGGGATTTGTGTTCAGATCCCCAGACCCATACAAGGGCTGAAGTCTCATACATTCTGACATCAACCTCTGGCCTCCACACATCTTCACCCAGGCAAGCATATCCACACACCCACACACATGCATATACAAACAGGAACCCCCTCCACAGGATAAATGGGGCTAGCAAAACATAGGGCTTGGTGAGTGTAACATTGTCTATTTCAGGATCAGTTTCTCCTTTGTCTTCTCAAATAGAACCAGATCCCAGAAACTAAATCCCTGTGGGCAGTGAGATATGTCTTTTTCTCTATGTTTCTGCACCACACCTCATCTATCTTCCTCTTTCCTAATAGACCATCTCTGCTTGTGCATAATCTAAGTACTTGAGTTTTCGGTGCCCAGTTTACAATGGCCTCAGATATCATCTGAGCATACTGTGTCTCCTGATGGCCATTTACCCTGAGATTACCCTCTGTCAAGAGATAAAGAGGCACATCATTGGGGGACTCAGCAATATACTATCCCGTTTTGTTGTTGCGCACACGCAAGCTGGTCAAGAATTATACTCTAGGTGACTTACTTGCACTGTCAAGATCAAATAAAAGGAGAATGGGCACCTCTTCCAATTTCAGCCAGTGATACACCTCTGTGCCCAATGGACATAAGGTGCTCATGCATCCACATGTAATGCTGCTAAGTTACATAACACCCTTGGAGATTAGAACATAAATTCCCTGATATTTTCAGTTACCTGATAGTTTTTGCATTTTCTTCTAATCAAGTCTGCTTTGTTAATGACAGAGCATGGAGATGTGTGCTATGATATTTTCAGAAAAAATTAGTATAGTTCCAATTTTTCCAAATGTTCACATATTATCTTCCATTCATTGCAACCTGAAATTCTGCCTTCATGATTGACAGTTGAATCTTGAACTATCTTCACAATCATTTACATGTGATGCAATTAAGCAGTGAATTTGCCCAGAGCTGCACAGCTACTTTTTCAATGCTAAGAATCCTCAGAGCTTTTGTCACACCACATTGCACTGAGGTTAACCATGACTCTTGCTGGTATTTTATTTGACCGTCAAATATTTCTATGAGAAACCATACCCTAAGTACTCAGCATTTCAGTATGAATGAGCTATAAGCTTCAAGGTTACAGGGATCTGAGGAAGACAGAGTCAGGTATTATGAATCTAAGAAATGGGAAACAGCAATGAGGAGGAAACACGAAGGAAAGGGGTTGCAAATGAATCCTTGAAGTTATAGGGGACTGTGGCTCTGCCTCATTGCAGTGTTCCATAGACAGTGATGGCTTTGGGAAATAGGAGGGTTAATCATTTAACTGCCTCCCCCCAAGACCAGCATATTTTCACTGTGCAAGACTTCCACTGAAGCTCTATGTTATGAGTTTGCTTTATTCTTATACCTTTTACTGTGAGGAAAACAAATAATTATGCTCTTACCCAGGCAGGAGGCGCAATGTGGCTGAAAGTGTTCTGCTCTGATAAGCAGGGTATTGGTGCTCTTCTAAAGAGAATTTTCTATCAGTGCAGACTGCCACAAAAAGGAATTCTTTATTACCTTGAGTGCCCACTGCCTTTTCTAATGTGCCGCCGCTCAGTGCACAGAGTGAAGGGCGTGAATGATGCTCTATTTAGTTTAGGGGGAGCTCAGTCTTAGTGGCTCCATTCAGCACATTAGCCCTACACTGAAAGACTTGGACATTTTTAATAAGGTGAGAAGCTCTCTCGTGGATAGCCTACTGGCTAACAGAGGCATTCTTGAGCTCTCTTTCTCCCTATTGTCACAAACTATATTGGAGAGTGACATTTTAGAATGGTGCTTTTCTAGATTCTTTGTACCCAAACTGAATGGATCATGGAAGTTTGGAATACAGAGAAAGAATTTATTCTGGAGTTTTGGAAAGATATGTAGACCACTACCTCTTATTTGTCACATAAATCAGTTCCAAAAAGGTTGAGCCACTCAGCAACCCAGTTTGTTGAAGCATAACACATTTCTTCTGCTTTTCTCGTTGTCTTTTTCCTGTCTTCATCCCCATCCATCTCTCACATCACTCCCTTCTTCTTTTACATCTCTTTCCTCTTCCAGTCATGTGCCATGAAGGTACTTTTAAATATCTCTCTTCAAATTCTATATTTGTAAAAACCTTCAATATATTCTATTGATATAATGTCAGAAACTCTACCTGTACACACACCTACATTGTGGCTATTTTCCTGGTAGGTAAAATGTTCTTTTCCTTGAATAAAAGGATGAAAAATGTCCCTAAAAAAATCAATGAATTGCCTTATCCTCACTCTCAAAGTTCCTAGTTGCAATAACATTGACCTTCAAAGCTCATAGTGCAACTTAGTTCTATTTCAGTGTTCATCATGTTAGTAGGCAAAATAGTCTAAAAATCTTATTAAAACTTTCCATTTTATATGATTAAGGATTAAAGACCAAGCAAAATCACAATAATTATTATCTTAAAGCACAAAATAAATTTATGGGCAATTACAATCATTTTCTAGGGATAGTTTGTGTTATTACATCATGTGAGTCTCATATTTACTTGGGGGTAAAATAGAAAAAATGTCATTACCTTTATTTTGATAAGAACACAGAATCCTAAAGCATCTCACAATCTGGTAGAGGCCATATAGCTCCATTTAGAACCACAAGTGAATATTAAGTTACCTCACACCTACCTCTGTGTTCCTCCCTAGGTCACCTGAGTTCCACCTGAGCTCACTGTAGCAATTATTGCTCTAGTGCATATTTCTGTAAGGAACAGGCTCAAGGAAATGCAGAGACAGAGCTCTGGAAAGGATGAGGCTTGGAAAACACAACAGAGGACACTGACAAGAGAGAGCTGCCACATTCACCTGAGGGTCTGTGAGGGACAGTGCTGTGGCAGGAAGGTGGGCAGAGCTATAATTGGTTCATGCTGTGGATTGAATCATCAGTCACCTGCAGACTGAAACAGCATGGAGAACTGAGGTTCAGATTGGAGGGAGAAACCACGGACAGTGCCAAGACAAGCTCTGAACTGAGGGTCTAGCAACTGCCCTGATGAGGAACAAATAGTAACTCAGCCCATAAATGATATACCAGAGCTGAGAAAAGTGGATCTTTCTACTTTTTGTCCTAAGTCATCTATACATGCAATTTCCCTTTAGTTCATGGGTTTATAGAATTGACTTCATCAATGAAGTTCTCCTAAGAAGCCACTGAGATCAATCCAGGATGTTTCCGCACACTTTGTTCCAAGATTCTTCCACTGAGGGGCTTTGTGCCATGAACTGGTAGATACAATAAAGGTCAGTACTATTTCACTGATTTTTGTATTGGCATTTTTCAGGCTAACCTCATATAGATGTAAAATTTACCCCCAAGAAAATGACATGCCTTGGCACTGTTTCAGATGCTAGTCAGACATTTAGTCAGAAGGTTCACCTTACAAGGTGGTCTGCAGGATATGATTCAGGTTTATACTTCTTTATGACCTAATGCTCTAAGTCCATATGACAAATTTTTATTGAGTGTAATGATTTTTAAAGTTACTAATTTAATGTAGTCACATCGTAAGAAGCGATAAATGAGTCCGAACTTTATTCTTGTTTTGGAATCTCATTCCATAAATTTTAAATTCAAATAATTTCTATTTACTGTAGCACCTTTTACATTAGTGATTTAAACTTAAACTCTAAGTGCCTTTCAAGTACTTCTTGGTGAGGATCAAGCACATCATGAGGATATGATGTAAGAGATGGAGAAAATGCTGCTGAAGAACTATGTGACTAAATGCTGTCTACAACTTTTGTTATAATCCAGGAGACAAGACACCATTTCTGGTCCAAACTTTCCCATTAATTGATTGTATAGCTTAAGCAAGTATTCTAAGCAGTTTCTTCATCTAGAAGATTGAATGACATGACATTTCCATTCCCTGAAAGCTGCATCGTTTAGGTTTGTATGGTCCACATGACGCCAATGCAGCATTAGGTTCTCTTAGAGAAGCCATAATTTACCCTTGGAAGGTCATCTTGCACAATGAATTGGGAGAACCTTTCTTGTGTCCTGGAAATGTTGTCTACAATGTCGGTTAATAGTGGCAAAGTAAATTAACATGTTTCCAAAATGTTTAAGAACTTAAAATGTTCTTTTTTAAAAGTTTTAAGCAAAAATGGGATATCTGAAAGCATCAGTTGCAATAGGAACAGCAAGTGCACAAATAGATGGTTAATTGTGCATATTTATCATCATAGGTTTTCAGGGGGGAGCATGCCTAGATTTTGAACTTTTGATAAGACATGTTTCTAGGAGAACAGAGCATCGTGGCTGAGTACACATGAGAATGGAAGAGTAATGAGATTTACAGAGATCAGACCTCTGCAGAAAAATGCCACAGACAGATTTTAAAACAAACAGATGGATTCAAACAAAAATAGACACAAATGAACATAAAAATTCCTTGTGGGAGTTGGTGTATATTTTTGGCCTAAAATATAATTAGATCGGGCAGCAGGAAGCATAATAACTTAGATATCAGCAAAGATTTTCATACCTTCTGGAATGAAAGCCATCTTGTTTCACTACATATCCAGTGGGCTGCCTCATATTCTCCGTAAAACTTCATTAAGTTCCTGAGGTTTAACAATTTCCTAAGCATTTCTGGTCTCATAAGTTCCCTTCAGCAATGCCGGGCAGGACTGTAGCTCTGTCTCTTGATGAGTTCAACTGATCGTCATATGAAGAGCTCAGTCTCTTCATATCACTGTCCACTGAAGCCACACAGTGAACAGTCTGTAACTCTGCTAAACATTCCAGGTAATGGAGGTGTTCAAAGCAACCAAACTGACCTATACTAAATGTTACACAGCTCTGCCATGATGCTTTGAGGAGGCTCCACATTTGGAATTTTTCCCTGGGTTTCTTAAGTATAAATGAAGCTCTCTCTCTTTGTCAAGGCCTCTCCCTACTCATTCCCTTCCTCTGGCTCTACCAAAGGTGTGCTTTCTTCCCACAGTAAGAATGAAGATGGTATATTCTTGAAGTCTGTGGTCCAGCTTCCCAATATCAAATAAAACCTAGCACTGTGTTTGGAAAACTGATCTATAATAGTATTCACTGAGTAAATAAACTGTTGGATTGTGGAAATGATTCTTTTAAAAATATTTTATTGAATTTTTGTGCATTTCGTATAATATATATTAATCAAATTTAGACCCTGTAGCCTGAAAATTACTCATTCCTCCAAAAAGTAAGCCTACGGAGTCTAAGCCAGCCAGGGGCAAGACAAAGATCACCCTGTGAAGAGGAATGGAGAGTGAGCAGACAGAGAGTTAGCTGGGGCCATATATGGGAACTCAGGGAGGCAAGCCAGGCTCTGTAGCCCTGCATGAACAGTGCGGGGTGAGTGGGCTTGTGTAGGGGTGAGATGAGGCACCAAAACCATGGGCACAGCTCACAGAAGCTGATGGACATTGCGGGCAGGGCTTAAATGGTGGTGCATGGGTTATGGGAAGCCATTTCGTGTGAGTCACCCCCCCCCCGTAAATGTCATATAAACTATGCAAAACCCAAGATAGATATGTGTTATGCCAGTTTTGTCAATCTGCATCAGGACCACAAGACCCTGGTGACTGAAGGCCAGTCTCCCAGAGGGCAGGAAGGGAAAAATTTCGTGAAACAGACCGCTTCCCCAATCTGTGCCCCCTATTTCCCTCCCCCCACTGGATTTTATGAACTCTGTCATATATGTTAAGTCCAATCTGGTCAAGCATTTATATCCAGATGTCCTTTGGTGCAAGTTTGTCTACTGGAGTCTAGTCTGCCTGTCTAGAGTCACCCCTTATACATCTCTCCCTCACCCAGCAGGAATCAGTTGCCAATAGTTCCCTGATTAGATTTGGGGCAAGTTGTCCATTTTCCTAGTTCTGTGCTAGGTTTTTGTCTGATTGAGTCGGCATGGGTTTTGTGCATGCTGTTGCCATTGTTGCAAGTTCATATGAACAAATTCCCAGAGGCCTGAAAGCCTCTGTTTCCTTATGTTCATGTACCTACCCTGATTTTTACAATCTTTCTACCCCCTGTTCCCTGAGTCATGGGGTGGGAGCAATTTAATATTGGAGTCCTATCCAGGGACATGTACTCTGCAGTCTCTTATTTTCTAAAACTTCGCCAGTTGTGGCCTTCTGTGTGCATCACACTCTGTTATTTGAGGAAGCTTCCTCTTGAGAGTTCAGGGATGTATAAGTATGCTCTTTACCTCCGTTCCACTATGTTCCATGAGCCTCAAGTGTTGAGGTTCCACTGTAGATGTATCAGTTAGGGCTGGGCATCTCTCTGCCATGTAGCCTCTGTGTGTGACCAGTTGTGGAACTCTGTAATAGTCTACATGTTTTGAAAAAAAAAAAAAAAAAATTTTTTGAGGAAGGGTTGGGGATATTTTTTTTTAAAATAAAAGGTCCTATTT
>NW_008346555.1:915172-942540 GCF_000622305.1 Nannospalax galili | reverse complement strand
AAAAAAAAAAAAAAAAAAACTTTGATGAGTAGTGTATGGTATATTTGTCTGTAAATATAAGGATCCATATTAGCATACACTAAGAAATTTCATTTTTCTATAGATATGACAGAGATAGGATTTTATATAGGATCTATCACCTCTCCAGCCATGTGAATTTGGCTATATTTACAGTGCCACTCATGAGTTCCCTCCCATTGAGGGAGCTTTAATTCCAACTAGATAGCCGTTGATTACCTCCTAGATAAAAGTGCCACCACTGCACTAGTAGAGATAGTGTGCTGTCCAGTCTTGAATTCTTAAGGCACACATCAATTAGAAAGAAGAAACTGGTAAATAACATCACTAAGGACTGCGTGAGGAGATCACCACCAAGAAGTCAGCTGAAACTGAATTAGGAAGATGTGAACAGGCATCTACTCATGACAATAGGGAAACACGGCAGAGCAAATTAAGGATACCATCAAAGTCCACCTTGGTAAAACACTGAGTTTCATTGGGATTAAATACAGGAATATGGGTACGGGGTTATTTACAGGAGCAGAGTGACTCATACACAGTTTTCCCTCCTCAAGAAGAATCATGGGGTCTGTTTGCATTCTTTTCACAGCATTTCTCCCAAATGTTGGCACATCTTCCTTGACCTGCTTGCTTCACAAAGGAGAGTTCTCTAGACTGGAATGAATCACTTTCGGAACAGAGTGAGCTTGAAGAATCTTACTTGACTCACATAAGAGAGGAAGTAGCGCGCGGGGGCGGGGGGACTGCTGGAACAAGCTAGGGTGCAGGAGGACTCACTCAGTGTGCAGCTTTGCTTAGTTTGCATTTTGCCTTTCTTTTCTCCAGGATTTGAGAGAGTTAAGAATGCTGGTTGTGGAATGTGAGTAACGCGGAACACTCAAGGGCTTTTAGTAAATGCTGTCTGTACCATTAGACATCTTTACGCTTCTTAGGAAATAGTGGCAAATGCGTTACTTTGAAATGACTGTTTGCTGGGTACTACTTGGTTCAGGAAGTGTGAACACACAGAACTTTATTTTAGCCATACTGCCAACTTCTGACACATCCCCCTAGCTGGGGTTGGCTTGGTTGTGAAGGCCTGCAAGAGATGAGCAGTTCTGGGAAGAATCCTTAGAATAGTTACATACTTGGTCTATGAACCAAAAACCCACAAGAACTTGAGGCTACTGTAATCATACCTGTTATGTGCAGAGCTATGAAATTCAAGGACCTTAGGTGAAAATTGAGTGTAGAACAACTAAATTGCTCCTTTTTTTGACCATCTTTGGAGTAGGGAGCATTCCTTATTCTTGATATGGCTGCCGGCAACCTTGACATTTGAAGGACATGCACAATACTGTGCTGTTTCTCATGGAGCCACTGCCAGGTATTCATCTGCCAAGACAGCAAGAGCTACATCAACTTGAATAGTGATAAGGCTATGTATCATTGCAGTGGCTCTGTGTGTATGTGTGTGTGTGTGTGCATGTTCATGCGTGCATGTTCATGCATGTGTAGATGCACATATGTATGTGAGTGCACTTGGAGATCAGAGGAAAACTTTGTACATCATTCTTCAGGTCTCAACCATCTTTTATTTGTTTGCTTGCTACTTGAGACAGGGCCTGTCACTGTCCAGAATTCACTAATTAGGCTACACTGGTTGACCAGTGAAACCCAGAGATTCATCTATTTATGCCTTTCCTGGGCTGAAACTCATTATTTAGGCTATACTGACTGACTAGTAAAACCCAGAGATTCATCTTTCTCTGCCTTTCCAGTGCTGAGATTACAAGTGCCGGCTACCATTTTCCCCAAAGGGTTCCATGTTTCAAAATGAGGTCCTCATGTTTCCAAGACAAACATTTTAGCAGCTGAGCATCTCCTCAACCGTTGCAGGGTCTCTTTAAGTGCTTCTACATAATACATTAGGAGCAGTGCTTCAACTTCCTGCATAAAAAGCTATATATTTCAAAATACGACCTTCTATGTATTTGCCTAGTCTTATAGCTAGTTCCGAATTTTTGCAAATAATACTCCAAAATTTATAAGCACGTAAGAAAAATTTTTAGAAATCACAAGACTTAAGTTATCTTAAAAGGTCAAACATCACCAGTTTTGCAGCTGCAATTAGAGAAGGTCAACAGTCCTAGTTTGGGCTGTTAGACAACCTCAACCTGGGTAATTCATCAAAACAGACATTTGTATCTTAATACTGGAGCTGCAATTTACAAGGACACAGTGTATCAGTGGGGCATCCATGTACCTTCCTCTCTCCTCTCAAGATGGCATCTTCCTGGTATATGTTCACCTGGAAGAAGTGATAAACACTCCACTAACATGGTAGAAGGGGTACAATGAACCAAGTAGGCTTTCCCAAGCCCTGTTAATAAAGCATTAATTCCAGTGAGTGTTAAGAACACTCACTGCTCTTGCAGAGAACCAGGGTTCGATTCCCAGCACCCACATGGTGACTAACATCTGTCTGTAACTCCATTTCCAGAGAATCCCATGTCCTCTTCTGACCTCTGAGGGCATTGCATGACACAAGTGCACATAAAATAAAATTTATAAACAAAATATTAAAAATCCATTAATTCCATTAATGAGTGTGGAACACCCATGACTTAATTCCTTTGCTATGTCACCCATCCCTTTAATACTCTTGCAGGGGGGATTAATTTCAACATAAATTTTGGAGGAAAATAACCTTCAAACCACTGCAACCATCAGCCTCTAAGAGGCCTTTGTCATTCAATTACATGGAACAGTGGTCGCACCAGTTAATTGACATTGCATTTTCCCTGCAATTTTTTTCCAGGTTACTTTTATTTTGACACCATTTTTTTTTAGTATTGTTAGTGAATATATGTGTGAAACACTATTTTCATGTCACATTTTCTGGCTTTAACTTTCCTTTTAAAACTTCATAGAATGTCATCCAATCTGAAAGATTATCTTTTTTATAGTTTCTACTAATTGAGTTGGTATGCACCTATCAAGAAAACCTATCTAAAATAATTTAACCTTTTAGCCTAAAGAAAAATATATAACCCATGTCTCACTGTCTAAACCCTCCTGTGATTTCCCCTGCTACCCTCCTACCTAGCCTTTTGTTCTGTTCTTAGCTGAGTCCTTATACTGACTGATCCCTCTACCTGGGTCTTTGTGCTTGGAGCACCCATAGTGATGCTCTGGGTGTCATTATTGCCCTCCCAAACGTGAGTATGAGATCAGCTTTTCACTTCTCTGAGAAGGTTCACTGGACATTCAAAGTTGTTCCCAGTGCCCATACTGTGTGTGAATGAGCATCTTTTTCTTCAGCTATCATAAGGTAGATGTTATATACATTGAGTCATTCCAATGTCTGTCTTCTCACAGAACGTTTAAGTCAGGGCCATGTTTTATATCACTCATCGTATTATCCCCCTACACACTCCCTACCAAAGTCCTGTCTGCTTTTGAGTAACTAAAATTTGAAAGTTGAGGTTGTGAAAACTCTATTTTTTAGGGCAAAGAGGAACAACAAACTTAAAGTGATAAACATTGATTATAGTATGGCTATAATGCATTCAAATGGATATCAGCCCTGAAGAATCTTTCAGAATTAGAGGTCATGTGATATAAACATCTCTATTTTCAAACATAAGCAAAGCCTAATGAGCTATTTCTTATAAATAGCTATATTAAACAAAAAACTGAAAATAACATTCATAAATTTCCAACTAAAATAATTATGCAAGTAGAGACTTTCCAGTGGATCGAACCAGACTGGCAGCTCTATAGCAGTAGCCAAATGAATTTCTTCCTTGCTTTATTTTATATATGTTTAGTCCCTCTGTTGCATTTCCCTGATGGGGCCCATGAGCCATTTTGGGGTTTTATCTTCCCAACTCACGACTCATTGTTTGCTAGATAAACTCTAATATTTAAAAATCATGTTAGCTTACCTTTTTGTCTTTCAGTGCTGGGAACTGAACCTTGGGATTTGCCCATATTAAGCAAGGGCTCTACCACTGAACTATACTTACAGCCTTGAGTTTCTAAAAGTATCAGAAAAACAACTTTCTAAACATGTCCGAGTGGAATGTACACCATGAACAAAGTTCTACAACCAAGAAGACAGTGTTCTGTAACTTTCAATTCCTGGTTACTTACATCACTGTCTCTCTGGCTGCTGATTCTGACTTCATTCTTTTACTGATTCTGTCTTTTCAAATTTTAGACGTTTAGTTCTCTCCATTTACCTGTATCCTAGTTTCAAAACTGTGTACATTTTCGTTCATATTGACAAGCTCTTTATACTTAGTTACTGTCTCTCTCTCCACATTAAATTGCTGTCGTGTTACCGATTTTATTGGTGACGTTGTTATTAACTGATTTGAACTTGTACTCTAGGAGGGATGAAAAAGCCTGTCCACAAGGTCCTCCCTCACACTGACGTGTCAGGCAACTGATAGATCACCAGCAGAGAGACGACTGGATTAATTAGTCTTTCTTAGATAAATCATTCCACAGAACAGGAGCAAAAAAACATTTTATAAAATATGCATATATAAATAATATGTAAATATTAATACTTCTGTAAATATTAATACATGATCATCATAATACTTGACTAGATGATGTATTATACGATATTCCAATAGAATGTAATGTGTGTAAAAATACAAAGGTAAATTCAAAAGTAACGAGACTTCAATCAAAAGATTTGGTTCGATTGTGTAAATTGTCTAAACATAGGCAAGTCACAAGGAAACACTGGATTACAGTTCCCTCATTTGTAAAATGAGAGGCTTACTTCAGAGATTATTTATTTATTTTTATTTATTTATTTATTTATTTATTTATTTATTTATTTATTTATTTATTTATTATTTCTGTGACTCTGTGGATTGAGCCCAGGTCCTCCCATACACTATACAAACTCTCTACCACTCTAGGCCTCTTTTTACTTCCTGTAAAGATTCATTTGTACTTTTTAAATTATGTGCATATTTCTGGCCTAGTTACTTTTCTGTTGCTATGAAAAACGCCATGAGGGAAGCCAAGGCAGGAACTCTGGCAGGAGCTTAGGGTGGAAACCGTGGAGGAAGGCTGCTTGTTGGGTTGTTCTCAAGCTCAGGCTCAGCTCTTTCTTATATATCCCAGGCCCACCTTCCCAGGGTAGTGTTCTCTACAGTGGACTAGGCCCTCCTACATCAGTTAGTGATCAAGAAAGTGTTCCGCAGATGCAGATGTGCCCAGAGGCCAATCCACTGGAGGAAGTTCTTCAGTTTAGGCTCCTGATTTCCAGGTGTGTCAAGTTAACAACTGAGATTGGCCATCACAATGATGTCTGTGTGTGGGAATGTACAGATCTAGAGGAGGGTATCTGATCCCTTGGTCCTGGAGTTACAGGCAGTTGTGAACCTCCCAAGGTGGATGTTGGGGTTCTACAGGTGGACCCTCCAGAAGAGCAGTACCTACTCCTAACTGCTGAGTCATTTCTCCAGTCCTTCTCCTTTTACTTTTTATTATGAGACAAAGTCTTGCAAGTTATACAGTCTGATCATTCAACTCACTTCTGCAGCCCAGGAAGGCTTTTGACTTTCAATTCTTTTGCCTCAGTCTTCTCTGTAGCTGGGATTACAAGCTTGTGCTACCAGAAACATAGCAGAAATGTTTTATATTGGCAGTTTATAGAAGAATTTTTAATGTTTCCTTACTGTGAAAGAAGAAATCTTCACACTTAAAAAAACATGAAAACATATGCAGAATTTTCTAGCACAAATCTTAATGTCTTTTGACTTTCAATTCTTTTGCCTCAGTCTTCTCTGTAGCTGGGATTACAAGCTTGTGCTACCAGAAACATAGCAGAAATGTTTTATATTGGCAGTTTATAGAAGAATTTTTAATGTTTCCTTACTGTGAAAGAAGAAATCTTCACACTTAAAAAAACATGAAAACATATGCAGAATTTTCTAGCACAAATCTTAATGTTTAACTATAAGTAGTTTTTATACAAAAAATCTGTAGTAGAAGATTCTTGTTAGAAATACCAATGCATTTAATGTATACATCCATTATGAAGACCAGATATGTAATGAATTTGAGAAGTACTGAGTAATGTAGAAAATAAAAATACTAGTCACCATTTAAACCACTTTCAGTGCAATACTAAAATCAGTAAGGCACTAATGTTAATATTATGTTTCTGTTCCTTTGGTTGAATTTAAGTTTCATAATGCAGGGTTCTACGAAGATGAGCTGTGCTTGGCTGACCCCTGAGCCCTCATTTATACCTATTTAATGTGGCAGAGTTTGCAAGTGCCACTCTCCAAAGTAAATTGAAAAAGCTTTCAAGAAGACAAGTCATAGCTAAATGCATCCTTGAAGATTAATGATCACTCAGAACTTTTTAACTTTCAAATATACTATCACATGAAGCCTAAATTAACTACCTAGGTGCTGCATAATGGACACTGGGCACAGGACTTTCACCTTTATGTTTGGCTTGAATCTATCTCCAGCTCAAAGCTGGCTGAAAGCATTAACCTCTGTCACTTACTTGGTGATTTATGAAATGAATCATTGTTCTTATTTAAGTTCTAACCACAGACAAAAAGCTGCCTCCAGAGCTGATAGTCTTTGGGAGATTCTGGAACTTGAGAAGAAGGGTCAGAAATTTAATTGGTCACGAAAATTGAATTAGTATCTCCCTCATAAACCATGCAAACTGTGTTGAGGCTGCTTAATCCTTTTTTAGAAGAAAGTGATTTTAAGTCATTCTCTAGCCATTTTTCATTAGTGTAGCATGTTGAAGTCAAACCATGGCTCTGCTCTACAGATGCTGCAGCACCTATCTCTCCAAATTCTTGTTTCATATAAAGAGGTAATTGTGGGCTTAGGATCCTGCAGGAAAAGTTCTATTTATTTTTCTTGGTGTTGTAAATCTCAACGACTACAGAATAGGCTGAGATTTTGTAGCCTTTCTCATTTTCTCTATGGGGACAATATGTTGGAATCAGATTGTTGTTTTTATCTGCAGAGAAATAGCACGGTACAGTTGAGAGTATCCTTCTGTAGAGGTGTGTGTTGCCTGAACATTTATTTCCTGCTCTGCCCCTGCTTCTCAGTAATACCCTAGGCCTCTTTTATTCTGTCATTTAAGGCAGCAGATGATAGCCTGGATTTCTCAGTCTCTATTGACATGATTGGATTATAGAGCATGCAGGTTTTCCATTTCCCAAAACGCCTTCAGAATTCCTGGGATTGCCTGAAGTCTGAAGCTCCTAGAATAGATGGCTGTGAGAGGCTGATTCACTTGAAAGTCATTCATTGAGAGACAGATGATTTCACATGTGGTAAATATCATGAATTAGAAACCCTGACAGAAAAGAACAAGTAAATATTAGCTAGGATTAAAGTTTAAATGCACAAAAAAATCCCCTCATATGCAATTCAGGAGAGAGAGAATGCAGTTCAGAAGTTGACGTAGTGCCAGCCAGCCAGAGAGGTCAGAGGTCAGTTTAGATGGCAGCTAAGTCTGGGAAAGGTCAGAGTCTAACACTTGGTGTCTGGTAAGTTAAAACTCCCTGTCGCTATCAAACACTAATATTTCAAACTAAAAACTCACCTTGGTCCCCTGTCCTTCATTCAGCGTAGGCACCCTTCTATCAAACCCAGATGATTTAACCGAACATTCACTTTGCCTTCCAGCTCTGCTGCCTCTGCCTAAACCTGGGCAATTAGTGTCTTTTACCCAGTTTTCCTGGGTACCTCATCTTGTCTCTGATATTTTAAGCACTCTAATTATGAGTTTTGGCGCCTGGGCTCTGCAGTCCTCTCCTTGATTCTCTTTAGCTACTTACCATCTTGAAACTTTTCTGTGTATTTAATACAGATGATCCTTTAAAAAATAAATTAACGGAATGCCTACTTCTATACACTTCCCATGTTCATTAAAACTTATCAAAATCACTTACTATAACCTAAGTTCCAGTGTTATATCACTGGAGTACAGAAAATAGTAATACAAAGTTCATACCTTATTAACTGAAATCTGTCAATATATTGTTACCTGGCCAAGAGAACTTCCCAGATGCAAATTAAGATTCTTGTAATGGGAAGACAAGCTTGAATTATCTAGAGGTCCTTAAAGTACTGAGGCAGGATGGTCAGAGGAGTTGGTAGGATACAGAGGTGGGGGTGACAGAAATGCTGGAAAATGGGCCACCACAGAACAATGCTGGCAACCTCTGGGGGCTGGGATGACCAGGACAACAGTTCGTCCCCCAGGCTTCCCTGGCACTGAAACTCTAGAAGAATCTTGGCTTCAGTCCATTGAGAGTTGATCCAGCTCTATCACATAGATCTGCCTGCTCTGCCTCCTGAGTGCAGTGGTTAATCTGGGCTTATTTGAGGCCACAGAGTTTGAGAACTGTGTGCCTGCATAAGCAGAAAGCCATCTTCCTACCTGTCTTCTTTCCATTCTGAACACTGATGTCCTTCTTTCCCTCAGCCTTTGCACAGCTGGTGGCTGAGCCTTGTGCTGTCCACTCTTGACAGTAAGACTGATTTCATTTGTTCCTTTTGATATAAGCTTACATAATATTACAGGAAGACCATCCCCAACATCTACTTTTCAGGGAAGGGTCTCACTCTAGCCAAGACTGATCTGGAACTCATTATACAGCATAGGCTGGTCTTAAGTCATAGAAATCCTCTTGTTTCACTCTTTCAAGTTCTGGGAGTCTAAGCAGGTACCACCACACCTAGCTCCAACCTCTTTTCAGAGCTTTTTGAAAAATAAGATGTCTTTTAGTCCTGGAAGGTTTTGTTTTTTTAATTTACCCATGTACTTATACTTTTCTTTTGAGACAAGGTCACACTCTGTAGTCCCAGCTGTCCTGCAACTTGCTATGTAGACCAGGCTGGACTTGAACTCACATAGCTCTGCCTGCTTGTTACTTTCAAGAGCTGAGATTTCTGTTTGTTTTCTTTTTCTTAATCTATTAATTTCTGTAAAACCCAAGTTCTATGACAAAAGAGCAATGTCAGGTTGAGCATCCTAGCTTTAAAATGTCACTAAGTAGGAGTCAGATGTCTACTTGACAAATGGCTTGAGTGATTCTGGAGACTATAGCATATTAAAAGCAGAATATAACTTTTAGGAAAGAAACATAATGTCATCTAAGAATCCTGAGCCACCAGTAAGTTCTGGGTTTGACTTTGGAGCCATATGGTTTTCAGACCTCAAGAGGAACATTGGAGCCAACTGTGGAGCGAGGTGAGCTATAGGGAAGTCCAATATGTTGAAGGAAGCAAACGGGAAGGGGCTAGCTGGTCAGCAAACACTCTGTAGGGCTAGACATTCTGAGACGAGTTTCCCCCTAAAGACAAATCTCTACGCAGTTGAGGGTGAGGCCACATCTGAGTCTACCAGATAAACATGAGGATAGGCTCAAAGAGCATTACAGGACTTTTATTCTTTTATCCCACTTGTAGGCCCAATGATTAGGTTTAACGCCAGACATTTAAGTAATGCTTGTTGATGTCAAACAAAGGAATGCCTAACCTATATGTGATAGCTAATATTGATTGTCAACTTGACAGGATCTAGAATCACCTAGGAGATAAACTTCTGGGAAGGTCTATAAGGGAGTTTCCAGAGTAGGTTAACGGAGGAGGGAAGACTCACCCTAAATGAAGGTGGTACCATTCCATGGTGCTGAACTGCACATAAAGGGGACAGGGAGATGAGCACCAGCATTCGCTGCTCTCTGCTTCCTAACTGCTGCTGCAGTGTGACCAGCTTCCTCATACATGCTGGTGTGATGTCCCCACCACGACGGACTGTGTCCTCCAGCAACAACACAAAAGTAAACTCTTCCTTAGGTAAGCGGCGCACTCCTGTTTGGGGAAGTGAGTGCAGCGCCCAGCAGAGTGGGTGCTCAGTCCACCCTTCTTGATCTTCCTCTTCAAGCTGCTGCAAATGAAGGGGGCGAATGGCCTTCAGTCAGGGCAGGACGACTGTGGCGTGAAAGCAAGGCTGGCTAAGCTATGTGAGCATGCTGTGCAAGACAAAACAGAGCAGCGAGGCACAGCCATCAGCACTGACCACTCCAGTGAAAGCTCCCTCAAGAGAAGAGTACTTTCTCTGCTTGAGTGACATTTCCTGAGGATTTTCTCAGAAAAGTGATTTGGATCAAGCTTTGTCTAATTAACCCGAAGAAATTAGGTTTAATAAAGTAGCCACTTCTGTAATTTCCTTATCCCCTATCGCTCTCCTCCATTCTAATCCTTTTGTCATTCAATCCCATTTTATTCTAGATTGATATCAGTTGAATCAATTTCCTTGGGTATCTAAATGACATTTGCTCAGAAGTACCAGGGCTTGATTTCCCTAGTGTGTTAGATTGTTGGGCTATATCAACAAAATCCTACAGTCCAAGTAGCTTAAAACAACAGGAATTTGCATTCTTACATTTGGAGTCTGGAAGTCAGAACTGAAGGTACGGATCCCTGCATGCTACTTGTGAAGGCCCCAGGGAATGACTCCTCCCTTTCCTTTGCTTCCAGTCATTCCTGGCCTGGCTGTCATGGAGTCCCAGGCCCTACTCTATTCTTTCCTCATAGGGTCTTCCTCTCTGTTTTGCCTTGTTCGGTTTTGTTTTGGCAGTTCTGGGAATTGAACCCAATTATGTGCAGGCCAGGCAAGAGTGCTCGCACTGAGTTGTACCCCAGTCCTCCCTCTGCTTTTCTATTTCTGTACCTACTTCTCAGCTCACCAGTTATAGCTTACTTAGGATCCACCCTGCTTGTGTATCTCTTCAGCTTAACTCAATGCTCTTACAAATTAAGTCATACAGGTTTGAGCTGGACATAAGTATTTTGGAGAAAAAACCTCAAGTCAGCACATAAAGGAAAAGGAAAATGATTGTGAGATAGACTGAGGACCACAATGAGGAAGGCCTGTGGGGTGTTTGAGAGTGAGTACATTTGTCTCACAGGTACTTTCAGACTGAGGATTCTGTCTCTGGAATCTCTGTGACCTTCATTTTGAGAAATGATTCCATGTATAGTGGATTATTATTGAGAAATCAAAAGCAACTTAAAGTGAATGTCAATAATGATCTCTGTGGTAGTCACCTTCCATGGTAGTCAGCCCCATGCTCAGCTCTGTACTAATTCAGATATGATGGTGGGCAGTGCCTGGATTACCAGCGCCTTTATCTTTTGGGTCCACCACTGTGTCTCTGAATTGCCTGTTACCTGGTGATAGGTTCAGAAATGTTTCAATACTTGAATGCTGAGTTTATGATTTGAGATTCAATTTATTACCAGCTGTTTAGCCAAACTCTACTGCTCTTTTTGAAAAGGTCTAAATAGTATAAGTCTAAACTTTAGAACAAACAAGCTTATAGAAAGAAAAAAATAGATGTGTCACACTTGTGCAATACATCTTAATGGCCTAATTTGATCACTGCAGGGTAAATAGATTGCATTCTTTCTTTCTCGCAGATGAAGGAAACTGAAACTCTGAGGACTACACAGCAATATTAAGGGTACGGTGGAAGGAAGGAGAGTGACATTGACCCATGTCTTCACCTCTGCCTGCTCTTCTAAGAGCTTAGCCTCCTCTATCACTGGGGTATCTGAATTGTTAAATTAAAGGTTATTTTCAAAGTGCCTACTTAGCCTGAACAAGTTACTGCAAGCATCTTCATTTAATTTGTTAATACTATAGTTTTACTCAGGGAATATGAGGTTTTTTTCATGTTACATTACTTTTATTATTTTTGTATTTTTCAAAGTCTTTTTAAACAACTTTTCATCTTGAATTTTTGTTCATTTTATACATCTTAATCATGTTTAGACACCCTCACCTACCTGAACCCCATAGCCCTACTACCAGATTTCATTCATTCTGTCATATATGTCAAGGCCTATCGAGTCCCAAATGTTCCTTTGTGTGAGTTTATCCACTGGAGCCTGGTCAGCCTATCTAGTGTCACTCCCTTAAAGAAGACCAACTCTCCCTTACCCAGGAGTGATCAGCTACCAGTAATTTCTCAGCTGAGGTTGGGGCTTCTTACCCATTTCTCCAGGTCTATGCTGGGTTTTATTCTGGTTTGAGTTTACATGGGTCTTATGCATGCTGTCACCATTGCTGTAGTCATATCTTAAATACAAACTTAAGAATAAAGAACAATAGACTTCTATGCTTCTCAGGCTGCCAACTTGTATTCCAGTCCTGTGTGGTTTGGGGTGACCTGTGGTTCTGCTGGTAAGTGCAGGTGTACAGCCAGCATGGGATATAGCAAATGCCAACACTGATAAAAGTACTTGGATATGAGCCGGGGCAGAGTTCTAAAGGAGTATGGAAACAGACTGATGATTCCAGTTGAATTGCTAATTAGATTTTGCTCAGCAAACAAATGGCTTTGGGCCTATTGATATTTGTGGTGACACTTACGTGTTCAACACATTATTGATTCTGATGTCAAGCCCTCTGCTTAGACTCTGTTTCTGTGTGATGAACAAATTACCAAAGAATACTAATTGAACAATTTAAACACAAACAGGTGCACACACACTCACACTCACACTCACAGACAAGGCACACACATACACCACACACACAGAGATACACACACAGACACATACAGACACACACACACAAACACACACACATACACACACACACACACCCCACACATACCTGCAGAGTGCCAGCAAACATGAACATCAATTTTAGTGCATGTTTAATCAAAGCCTAATCTCAGTCTTACCAGCAGTAAAATAGTAATGTTTGAAGTGTTGCTAAGTAGTTTGTGGTTAGTATGAAGCATTTTTAATAGATAAATTATCCTTTAGCACCATACAAATCCTATGTGATTTACTGCTATAAAAAAGGGTACATGGTTCAATAATACCCAGGATGGTTGGTTAACAAGCTTATGAACAACCACACACTAGAATGCTAACCCGATAGGAAAATATTATCTTCTTATGCATTAAAGAAAATAAAGTACATTGAGGAAGATCTAATTGACAGGTTTAAAACAGAAAGCTTTGAAGACCAAGTCTAAGTTTTTTTTAAAGTATCTTTATGAAAGTTGGTAAGAATATTTCAGAAACATTTTCAAAGAGTTGGAATAAAATATATTAGTAAATAGTAAAAATGTGTGCATGTTCATTCATGTTTGTCAAAAGTCCTGTAATAACCCTTCTTGATATTTTGTGAGTATTTGGGATTTTGGAAACATGGGCTAAACTAATGACTAAAGTTATTTACAACCCTCATATTTTGTGTTTTCAAAGGTTCAGGAAAATCATATTAAATATCCTTTAGCTACAGTCCTCAACATCAATCTTTTGCTTTTTGTCCAACTGTGAATGTCCCTGTCCTAGTTAGCTGTCAACTTGGTATTGCTTAGTGTAAACTGAGAAAGTAGTTTCATTTGAGGGGTTTTCCAGATCAGATTTCCTGTGGGTAGGTCTGTGGGGGGAGTGTCTTGATTATTAATTGATGTAGGAGGGACCAGCCCACTGTGGCAAACACTGTTCCCTATACATTTGTTCCTGGGCTGCATTAGATAGCTAGCTAGGCATGGGTCTGAGAGCAAGTCAGGAAGCAGCATCCCCATGGTTCTTGCTTCAAATTCCTGTTTGATTTCCTGCCATGACGTCCCTCAAATACAAACTATAACATTTAAGCTGCTTTTCCTCCCTAAGTTGTTTTTTGTAAGAGTGTTTTTTCACTTTCAATGGTTAAATTATAGACTCATTCACAACCTCTCCCACCTTTTTGAGACAGGGCCTCCCTCTCCCTGTAGCTCTAGCTGGTTTAGGCTCACGATGGAGACCCAGCTGGCCTGGATCTGTCACAGATCCACCCGCCTCTGCCTCCCAAGTGTTAAAATAAAGGCATGCTCCACTACACAGGGCTCTCATCTACTTAATTATTGCTATAGATATATCCTACATACATATAAATATAAGTAACTTATTTTTATTTTCTTAATTTTTGTTTTTATTTTCTGTGTATGAGTGTATTACCTGCATATGTATAAGTGCACCTGTGTCATATAATGCCCACAGAGGTCAAAGAGGTGTCAGATTCCCCTGGAAATGGAGTTACAGATGGTTGTTAGGTGTTATGTGGGTGCTGGGACTTGAACCCAGTTCTTCTGTAAGAGCAACCAGTGCTCTTAAACTATAATCTATCTCTCCAGCCATACATAAAGTCATTTTAACCAAATAACTAGTTTTGTCTTTAGTTTAAAATGAAAAGAATGAGGGACTAGAGATAGACCTCAGTGGTAGAGAACTTGAGTAGCACAGCAAAGCCCTGGGTTTAATATTCAGCACAGAAAGATTGTGAAAGGAAACAAAAATATGAATTTTTAAAAATAAAATTAACAAGCAAATATTTAATTCCCACCCACTTGAAAACACATGGTTTGTATATCAAAGAACTGGAAATATGTGATTAAAATTAGACAAAGATATGTTATGGTTTAATAAATTAATTATGAAGCGATGCAAAGCATATACATTGTGTGAAAACTCTTTAGCTCAGTCATCTCTGACTCTCACCGGATAACTAGGATGAGCAGGGTCTGCAGATAGAAACTGATTTCCTCATTAGTCACAGCTGTTTTTTGTCTTTCCAACAGTCTTCTGTGCTGTTCTGAAGACAGACTCACAAAAAGCCTTAGGCTACTGTGAGAAGAGTGTGCTAGTTTATTATCATGGAGACACTACAATAGCATCCTGGGTTCCCCACAACCCCAAATCACAGCTGCAAAATCATTCTCTCTGTTGGTTTAAGAGCTATTGCCATACACCACGGTTTGAAATGTCTACTGCTTAAAAGCCAAGGCAAGGCTGTTCAAAATCCTTGGTGAGTTTGAAATTAAAAAGGCCAGAAAGACATTTTATGGAAGAGACAGCCTCACTATGATGACCTATGGAGCATCTTTGAGAAAGTGATGCAACTAAGTTCTACCACTGGGTACTGGACTCCCCCTTGCATTAATAACATACTTTCCATCTGATACTGAGTGTTGAGGATGTCCTTTCATGTTTCCTTAGGAAGATGAAGATTACCTTCAGCTTGCCAAGCATTTACAGGATAATCTCGTTTTTTACTTCAAAAAGCATGTTAAATGTGATAAAGACAGATACCAGAGTGCTCTTATTTGCAAGGTTATCAGCTTTGCTACATTCAGACAGCCGATGTACTTACAGCATCAGGGCTCTTTAATAGGTCACAGTACCAGAAAAAACAGTATGGGGCTTTAAAGGCTGTACTAAGGCCCACTTTGGTAATCAATGTAGTGCATCTGATATTGTTGAGTACACTTGATACTCTGGAAGCTGTTCGGCAGGATGAGGAGCTCCTCACCTCATCTATGTCATGTCTTGTGAGATTATAAAGCCCACCAGACAATGGAATGTAGCTCAGTATCATGAAGAAGGTGTTGGCAATGCTGCCAAGAGAATGACATAGTTCCCTCAGTCCTGAAGATTGAGGCATGAATCTCTCAATTCACGTGTGTGTATGTGTGTATGTGTGTGTGTTCATGTCTGTGTGTGAAGGTGCATGTGTACAGGGCAAAGATGAGCATTGGGTGTCTTCCTAAATCACTCTCTACCTTATACATCAAAACAGGGTCTCATGGTGAACCCAGGGCTCACACATTCAGCTAGTCTCACTAACCAGCTTGCTCTGGGGGGATTCCCTGTCTCTGCTTCCTAAATGCTAGGATTAAAAATTGTCAGTCATGCCAGGCCAGCATTTACACAGGTTCTAGGAGTCTGAACAACAGTCTTCATACTTAGTTGGTAAGTGATTTACCCATTCTCCTTGGCCCCAAATTACCTATTTTTTAAAAAGATGGCTTTTAGTCTATTTAATTTTATTGCTTTTAAAAGCAATAAGTATTTATGTCCTTTAGCTGTTATGAAGATGTGTCCTTTTGGCTATCTCTAGTATTTGATTTATCCCACAGAAATGGGGCCCCTTTGTTTCAGTTTCTCCATCTGTTGTGGTGGGTGTGATTCCAGGTCCATGTATTTACTTTCAGGGAGTAATGCTCTGTTCATTTTTAAAATATTTAATATTTCTATTTTATGTGTATGAGTGTATTCCTGCATGTATGTAAGTACACCGTGTCATGTAATGCCCATGGAGGTCAGAAGAGGCCATCAGCTCCTTTGGAACTGTAGTTAGGGATGGTTGTTAGCCACCATGTGGGTGCTGGGAACTGAACCCAGGTTCTCTGCAAGAATAGCCAGTGCTTTTAACCTCTCAGCCATCTTCCACCCTTTCATTTCCATTTTGAAAAAATATATTTTTATGAATTCTTTGAGAATCATGTACATGTATATAGTATATCCAACTATATACATGGATCATATCCAACTCCTGCTCCTTCTCCTAACTCCTTCAAGATTCACCCACAGCCACTTAGCCCCATAACTTTGTACACTCTGTCTTTCTTTTAAATAATATACCCAATCCAGTTCTTGCTGACCATGTACTCATGGGACCCTCCACTGGAGCATGGTCAAACTATCAGGGGTTATATGCTTAAAGTAACCTGACTCTCTCCACGAAGGCATCACCTATCCATAGCCCCTTAACTAGGGGTAGGGAGTGAATTTTCAGCCCATCCTGGACTCCTGACTGGCTTGATCCTATGCAGGTCGTGTGCAGGTAACCACAGCTCCTATGAGTTCATGAGTGTAGCAGGAAGTTCTCTGATGAAGTCAGAGAGCTGCACTAATCTGTGGGTATAGAGAAAGGAATTTAGAGGGCAGTTTGATAATTTGTCCATTTGGCAAAAAATAGTAGTAGGTTCACCCCTGGGGTCTATGAGCACCTCGACCATGAATTCTTACCCAGGGTTTCAGAACCAAGCATGCATTGGCACCTGTCAACTGGGACTTAGACCTAATTAGAAAGTGGTTGGTTATCCCCATAACATTTATGACATTATTGTGTCCATTATTGCCAAGCTGGTCATTACTGTAGCTCATGTTGTTCACAGCTGGGTAAGACTCTGGATGACATCTCCCCCCACCCCCACCCCTGGCCCCAGAAACCTGCATAGCACCTCTGCTCTTCCAAAGGCTATCCAACAGGGAGGAAGTTTCCTGGCCAGTATCAACTTAATTTCTCATGTCCTGTGACTGAAGTATATAATTTAAAAAATCAGTTCCATTTCCAGACCCCAGAGTCTGAGTTGCTGAAGCTTGTCAGTACACTCCATAAACTTACCAAAGGACTTGCCAATCTCCTATACTTTCCCCTGGGAGTCATGGGCTTCCATGTTCATTCTGGCAATTGTGGTGGTTGTAGAGGTGATTGCTTTAGCTCCCACGGGTCTTTAAATCTTGAATCACCATGTTTTCTGTGTATAAAATGGATTTGAGTATTTTTGCTGTAGTCTAGGGCTCCTTCTACTTCATGCATCCCAGAGCCTTGTTAGAGAAATGAAGATGGAGCCTGATTCATAGATACCCTGGGTCCTTTGTCTTCAGTTCTCCTCAGAAATTACCCTTTCACTCCTCAAATCACTTTATCAATCATCAAATTAGGTACCAAAGAAGTCAGTTGTTGAGTGCATCAGGAAGGTGGAGGCCTTGTGCTGTGTGTGAGAGGGATATTGTTTAGCAATGTGTTTTTGAGGAATGTATGTTTCAGGGTGATGGGATTACTCATGTCTATGAATGATGTCAAAAGCAAAGATTCTCATGTGATTTTTACCACTGAAAATAATACTAACAAGTTCATTTTAACAAGAAGCTGTTCTGTTGATCCAAGACTAGAATAGCCACTGACTAGGAAACTTAAGGTTATTTTCTCAATGAGTGTGGGCATTTTAGAAATGGAAGAGGAGGAATATATATTCCCAGAAGATGTTGCTTTCCAATCAATGACCAATCCTCTCATGGCAAACCCATTCCCTATCATCCTGAAGGTCAAAGTATCAGATGTACTAAGGATAGGTGGGTGGAAACAAGAGAGAAACAACTCAGAAAGGAGAGGTGGGTCTTGCCTCGGGCTTGACTGTAACACAACCCTTCTGACTCAGAGATGCAACCTTATAATAACCCTTCTTACTATTTATTTACATTTATTTATTATTGATTTATTTATGTTTGTGTTTGCAGTTTATTTCCAAGATGAATTTATATCTGTTTTCTCTTAAGAGTTCCTTTTTCCATCTTCCGTGACCCGTTATCGTCACAGCTTTAAATTGCATCAAGCCCATTTTGAATAGAAGGCCTTAGAATTGAAATTTCTTAGAAGATCTATAGGTCTATAATCCAAATGTGAGTCCAGGACGCTTTCCTGGAGAGCAAGCACATCTTCTATGCTCTTCTGTTGA
Organism: Nannospalax galili; assembly: GCF_000622305.1. Classification (NCBI taxonomy): domain Eukaryota; kingdom Metazoa; phylum Chordata; class Mammalia; order Rodentia; family Spalacidae; genus Nannospalax; species Nannospalax galili. Next base: position 924,151 of record NW_008346555.1, on the reverse strand, counting down.
ATTCCCAGTGTTTTTCTGTTTTATGAATGAATTTTGCTATTTCTCAGGTGGATCATCTTAATTGTGGTGCTGGGATGAGCAAGCAGAGGTTCCTGAGTTCAGGTGGCCGTGTTGACACATCTTCACAAGGTCCATCTCTTTAGTTCTTGCAAATCCAATTTCTTGAGGGCAGTGTCCTTAATGACAGGCCACATTTCCTAAGATCCAGCTGGGAATATGACTGTCTCCCTTTAGCAGCTGGGCTCTAATTGCTGCACATAAACAAACATCATCTGGAACTGAGCCATCTTCCAATCCTGGATACTGTTCATTTTCTAGCTGACCAGGGTCATTTATTACCAATGACAGGAGTCTGTAGCTGGCTGGAGCTGGCAGAGCCAACTTCCTATGTGCACAGCATTTCAAACTGGCTCTGTGCATATGAGAAAACAAATTGCCTAAACTTCCGGCTTTCCTGCCTCTATCTTACTTTCATGTTCAGCACGAAGCCGTCCTGTGTTACAACATTATCCATTTGTTGTCCGTTTAGCAAATTCATACAGAATTCTTTCTTATTGTCAAATGCTGCGATTTAAATCCTTGTATGTCTCTATTATGCATCTTTATGGGATAAACAGGGTCTTTTTGGAAAGCAACTGTTTAATGTTTGAATTATTCAAAGCTGTAAGCACAGAAATTTGACATTGTTGAATGTGTAGAGAAAATAATCACAGAATCATCTGAGGGGTCATCCTGTCCTAACCTAAAAGCTAACAATGAGAAACCGACTGGAGGCAGAATCCAAGACAAAAATAATCAGCCTGTTTCCACACCTTTTTCCTAGAAATCAGGAATACCTTTTCCATTTCACTGCCATTTCCAGATGCATGGCAATGTGATCCCTATTTAAGTACCCTTCTTTCTTATTTTAAGAGAAAGTAAGACACAAGATTTAGCATTTTTAAAGTATACTGTCTCTAATCTTTTATTTATGCTTTAATATTTAAATTTTTATTCACCATGCTTCTTGGACCAATATTTCCTGTTTGTTAGATGTCATAACCAACTATTAATATATTTTCTTTTATAGGTCCTGATCATATTTTCAACAGCTATGTGCTGTGTACTAGGCACAATTTTAAGTACTTTACACACATACTTTCTTCTTCAATCCTGCAACTACTGTGTGATAGGTAGTATGTGTAAAGTCCATAATGGATAGCTCCATTTTATAGTTCTGAGATGCAGTAAGATACTGTGGTTTTCCCAAGGTCTCAGAGTCAGTAAGTCCAGCTTTCAAATCCAGTAGCCTCATTCTCAATGCCATGCTTGCTACCCTGTTTGGGCTTCAGTTTTGAAGAAAGTGTTCTAGCTGCTGCCTCAGTGGGTGTAACTGCACACTTTTCAGTTCAGTTGCTGAGTCTGGGAACATTGGTTAAAAAGTCAGTCTTAGCAGTTGCTAAGGTAGTTTCTAAGTCTGGCGCTGAACTGAACATGAATATTTTCTCAGAGGGATGATGAGACTCAAAGTCTGGCTATCAGTTATGAACAGCAGTATAAAAGAGACATAGATCTCTACCATGTTAGGAAATGCTCACTGTTATAGAACTGCAGAGTTAGTGTAAGCTATGAATAAAGCATCAGGAAAAGAATTTGAATCAGCCAGTTGGGTTAGTAATGAGGACAGCACTGAGGGTGTACAGAGAGGGACTTGCAAAGGAAAAGGAGACTGATCACCAGAAGGGAGAAGACCAGTACAGGAGGAGATACCAGAGTCCAAGAGGGTCATGGTGGGAGAAAAGCAGCTAGTGCAGCCAGCAGAGAATCAGGTCAGAAGCAAAACCCACATAAATGATTCCTTATTGACCATAAAGAAGAGAGAACCAGAATAAAATAGGAATAACATAGGTATGGGTAGGTAAGGTGCAGAAAAGATGTTTTGAACAGGGCCAAGGATGTTAAAGCATCCTTATCCCGCCCCCCTAAAACACCTTTCCTCCATTCCTCCCCATCCTCTAGGAAGTCTCAGCTGACTGCAGTCCTAGTACTTGCTGCTGATTTATCATCTCTGCTTGCCCTTCCCATCATGCCTCACACTTTTGTCTAGTGTAGCCTATCACAATATGTTTATACTCCTTTATACGTATTTGATTTTATTGCTTATCTCTGTACTCATAAATTCTATAAGTTGACAGGCATTTGTTTTGTTTGCACTTGGTCACTTAGGACCTGTTGTCAATGTGAATGGAATGAATAGAAGAGAGTTCATAGAAATGAAGAGATATTTCTAAGTCAGCAGGAGACTGTGTGGAGAAGAAAAGAATCACTTGTGTTGAATCACTGCATCTCAATTATTTAGCATTGGTCACTGATTTAAGCTTTCTAGTAACAGATTGTATAGATACACAATGAAGACAAAAGCCAGATGTGTTATAAAGGCTCTTGCTAACTGCCATCATGAAAGAAGTCTGCCCCTTGACATAAGTTTTGGTGGAACTTGTTTACTCATGTGCTCTGATATAGAATGCTCAACCAGAAATGGGCACATATTCAAGTAATTCTTTTTAATGTGAATCTATGAAAATAAGAATTAAGTTTGTAAGGGGTAAATTATTCCACTACACATGGATGACATGACATTTAACAACAGTCTTTTCTTTCTGTCTACACAAGCATGGCACACATGTTGCAGTTGCTCCTGTTTCTCTCAGCAGCTCCAATCTCTTTCATTAAAGGAAATTATTCCTTAGAGGGTGCTGCTGACGATGTATGGCTACAGATGATCCTGAGGGACACTCCAGGAGGGTAATGCAGAAGACCCAAGAGAATGTGAATATAACCTTTTTATTTCCAGGAGCCAGGGCCCCTGCTTTGGGAAAGGTCCTCAGGCTGCTTCTCTTTTTGTGTTTTTATTTGATCTTTAATAAAAAAATATTAAGACTGTGCACTGACTGATTCCCACAAATCCCTAACTGCAGCCTTACATTGGAGAGGCAAGAAGGAGAAAATGTGAGCCCTGTGGAAAGACTGAAGCCAAGAAAATAAGATGCACTGAGCACCTCACCTCCTGCTTAATCCTCAGGCATAGCAGAAAAGGCGGCTGTTGTCATGGGGCTGTCTGCTGTATGGCTCTCTTCAGAGGTCTGGGAATGCCTTTGGCAGCCTGTCCACACTCTGTTATCTATTATTGATGCCTGCTTTCTCTTTCTTCCTTCTTTGAATGCTTTTTCCTTTGTGAGCCCAAACTCAAAACCTCTTCTTCTATTAGTAAGATCAGGACCAAGAACAAGAGGCCATGTCAAAAGAAAGGAGCAACCCACACTACCACATTCTGCTCCTTTTTGGAAAACAGAGAAAGTGTGTTGAGGCAATTACATAAACACTTCTGAATTGTACTATTTGTACTTGTGTTTAGTTCTTGGGTGGAGAAAATGATTGAACTACGGAAAGATCCTGGGCACCACCTGCCTCCTGCCTTCAACTCCTCTTCCACTCTTCTCAGAAAGAATTGTAAGGTTACAGAATGGGGGGCCAAACATGGAAGGACATTTTCTAGAGGAAGATGCCTTTCTCCTAAGCTTGTGTCTAGATTCCATCTGACTATGTTGTCATATCATGCCATTTGATAAGTGATACAATTTCCTTAGTGAAAACCTCCTGTTTTGGTTATTGTGACCAAGAACATCCCTTGGCTGTCCACATCCTGGTATGATCCTGGTCTGAGTGAATTTGTGATGTTTTATGCAGAGCACAACTTCAATGAGCAAAAGGGAGCTTGTTTGTGGATGTGACCCTTATAAGAAGGGAGGGGGGCAGCTGACTCCTGGGGGCATGAGAGATGAGATGGTCACAGATCTGGGATAGTCACTTAATTCTTAGTTCTGCCAAAGACCTACTTTTCCTTTATTCTAAAATTCTAATTACCAAATTATTTGTTCAGCAATGCTGGGTAGAAAATCTGTACAGACAGCACAGAACCCAAGCATGAAGGAGACAGTGAAGGACACAGCAGGGCATCCGTTATTGGATGACACATTGCATGACATTTAGATTTTGTTTTTAAGTAGATTTACAATGCTCCCTGTAATCTTTTCCCTTCTCCTTTTTTTTTTCTCCAAATATGCTTACACATTCCCCTCCAGGCTTGATATCTCTAACTGTTAAGGTGAGTGCATGAAAACTAGAGATTGGTTTTCATCATCTGTGATGAATGACGTTTAGGAGCAGATGCCAGAGAAGAAGGGATCAGATAATCAGGTTTTCAATCCTCTTGCCTGCCTCCTTTTTCACAACTCAGTGTCTGCAGGGGCCCCAGTCATTTCTCATGCCCGGCCATCCCTCTCATGGGAAAACTCATAGAGAAACAACAGAACTCAGTCCTTAGCCAAGGATAACTGCAAAAGCCTACTGTAAAATGACTCTAGGAAAATGACTGACCCAGATCATAGAAAACTATCATTTTCAGATGGAAATATTGAGGAAGGAATTCTACACTAAGAATCAGAATCGTGATATAGGGGTAGAAGCGTGTTTGGGAGGAAAAGTCAGGCTTTGTGCCACCACGGAGTAGCAGAAGATAAATGTTTATTAACGTCTCTTCTTTTCTGTATGTAATTTCATGAGTTTTCACATGAGAATAAAATTTATTTCTATAGGATTTTCTAGTGTCCCTAAACCTAGTGTGAATTCCCTAGAACCTTCCTGCAGGTCTATTGCTGAGTAAATCCACTTGAAGAATGAACACCTGTTAGAATATCGTCATTGTTTTGGGATTATCAAAAGCAGCCTCTGAGTGAGGTTTGAGATAGTGATAAAGAGGGAACATTTATTTCTGTGCAGGAATAAATCATTTCCTTTAAAACAGTTGTTTCCCTTCCCACCAGAGCCAGTAACATGGAGCTGACTTGTCCGCTTCAACCTCGGCTTTCACTCAGCCTGGTGTTCACTCCTTCCTTCACGCTCCCATTCAGTCACTCAAATGTTGCATCGATTACCGAGGACAGTATTCCTACACATGCTGTATGCACTTGGTATCTAGGAGAGAAGATCCATACCTCTTGTCTTTAGGGAATCCTCTGGTTTCCAACCACAGGCTCCTCTGAAAGCAAAGGATATGCTCTACCTTCCCATTCAGGAAAGGCTAAAAAGGTGAAGACAGTATCTCCTGAGGGAAATTAATAAGGACTAGAAGTAGGTATCTTGAGTGAATAGAACTTCAAAACACATCACAATAAACAGATTTACTGGTGGCTGGTGGCTCACTCCTTTCCTTTTAAGAGGTGATTTTGAGGGAAGGTCAAAATGGGACAGTGTTCTTAGACCTCTGCAAGACAGAGTCTGATTAAGTACTAAGACGTATGATTCTACATGAGTTCAGAGAACAGGGAAGCCAAAAGAGCTGTGGTTGACTAGAGAAGTCCTGGCGTGAAGGTGGGGCCTGGAGGGTGAGTAAACAGTGAAGATTTCGGACCCCTGCAGAGGTCAGGCAGGTCCTATGTGATGGACAGCAGGCTGAGAATGACAGGTCCACAGAGCCCTGCCAGAACCTGGGTCAGCACTGAGGAAACACTCCACTCACTGTTCAGGAGAGTTTAGATTACCCTTTGTATTTGTGTGTTTGCTCTCCTGTTTTAAATACTGCTGACGTGATTATGTTTTTAAATTTATGTGGTGCAAATGTAACACAGCTGCTGAGTGGATCTTTTCTAAACACTGACAGCCTGAAGCCTCTTTGGAAAGATATTGAGAGCGGATTGATTGATTTAACAGACATCTTATTAGGGGCTACATTGTGGTTAGAACTAACAACTGCACACTATGCTTAAGAATCACAGGGACAGGCCTTGTGTTAATCTGTGGTTTTGACAATTTAAAACATGAATATGGGAGATCAGGGCCAGGTAGAGACACTAATTAGGAAGATGCTACTATAAGTATTTATTCACTGATAAAACAGATGAGCAGAAAGGAAAACCCTGAGTAAACACCGTCCCACTGAAGAGGCATCTTACATATACCAGGCATGTTATTTCTACATTTCACAGTTAGCTTGGAGGTTGAACACAGAGTCAATGAAAAGTCTACTTTGTTATGTTCAAAGGCCTTTATTCCTTCTACTTTTCTAAAATGCATCAAATAATTTTATGGTTTCAATAACTCTTGTTTATGCAATTCTGAACAGTGACCTCTGGGGAAGAAAATGTTCATTTGGTGAAATTATAAAATACACAATTTGTATCTGAAAACTGAAACTTGACAGCAAGTTGCTTGTATCTATTTTTTAATCAAACATTTTTGAAGGAAAAAATGCATTTCTCATTTTTATAGCTAGAGCAGGGTATCACATCACAAGGATAGAGCTTTTCAGTTGTGAAAAATGACCCCAGGAATGACTAGAAGTGATAAATTCCCCACCACCACCACTCACAAAATGTTACAGCTTTCATGTCATGTATGTCTATTCTAAGATGGCCTTAAGCCACATGGAAATATATGTTTTCCTGAGGTGGAAAGGGTCTAGAATGTTGGAGTTAAATACCAGCGTTTGCTCTCCTCAAGGTCCGCTAGTTGGGAGTAGTTGTCAACATAACACCAGGAAACCATACCATCAATCCTGCTAACTGCTTCTTTTTGCATTCATTATGCAGGCACAGCAGACTGAGTCAGAGGCAGCATTGACACAGTGTATCAGGACAGAATGGCTTGCAATACTATTGCTCTTGTAAACCAATTCAATTTGTCATGTTCAATAATGAGACTGTATTAATGGAATTATAACAGCTGTACTTTAAAAATGTTTCCTCTCTGACATAATTTATTTAACAGGTAGTTGCACCTACAAATTTACAAGGTTTAATTGCTATACATTTGTTATATGTATGTTGTAAATTTGGCTGCATTTACTTTAAAAGTCATAAATGAATGTCTGAGATACAATGGGAGGTGTAATTAAAAGTGAAGAATGTAACTATTATTCTTTAGACTAGCTTCCTAGCAAACTTTTACTTTTTTGTAAAGTTCCCCAGTGATCACCTGCATGCCCATCCGAACTCCCTGTGTTCAGGTCTAATTGCCCTCTCTTCTTGGAAGTTCTGTGAAGAATTCTCTCTCAGATCATCTCTCTCATTGCTTTCTCAGTGGACTTTCTCAGAGGCATTTATCAAATTATTTAGTGAGAGTTGGCCATGCCCAACTTAAGACTTATTTCTAAATGTATAATGAAAATCTTTGGTATGTAGAAGGAAATCTTAGCCATCTAAAAAGAAGAAAGGGGGGTATGTTTAAGGTTAAAAAAAATACTTTTCATTTTCTCCTAAAGCAACTCAAATAGGCAGCCATCCGATTATATCTCTATAATGACATCTGCCTCAAAGAACAGGTACTATCGAGACACAACTGCTGTTTGTGAAGGAAATGAAATGCACTAAGATATAATGATGTGTTGACTCTGATGTGCTGTAGGCTATGAGGTAGCAGGAGCCAGACAAAGGGTTTTCCTCCAGTATCTGTGATCTTTATGAAGGAGTTAGGAAGGGACCTTTGGTACTGAACTGACTTTTGGCTACCTTTGCCCTCTCTTTTCTGTCATTTTATATACCAAGTCCTTTAGGCTCCCTTCATTTTTTCTAAACTATCATTCAAAAAAATCTGTGCACATACTATTTGTTATTCTTATCTTTGAGTTACTAGGTATTAGAATCAATCCTAAGAGGTTATAATCATCTTTGAAACAGAGTCCTGTTAATTATCAATATATCTTGGTGAACTTTGCCAGTCAAGTTCCAATCTACCTGAGACTGTTCATCTAGATAATAATCCAGACATTAAGTAGACCTGGGAGAGGTATCATAGTCAACCTTATTTAAACATTAGCTGTATCCAAATCCTCTGTGTTCTTGTTTTAGGGTGAGACTGAAAAATCTATTTCCCAACTTGAAAACTTCCTTCTATGTCTTGTGTCCAGAGCTCAGTTAGCATGGCCATGGGATTCCTATTAAGAGCACTTACTTGAAAGGATGAATTATGTCTTGTTGGAATAAAGCAAGATGCTAATTGATTTTGATGCAAAATTTGATTTTGTGGCACTTGCTCTCTTTTTAACTACATCAACTCTTTTGTCATTGTTTCTTTTAGTTGTAGAAAGTTCATGTTTATTATATAAATAATCAGTGCAAATCGTTAATATCCAAGCAATTTCTAAACAATGACATGAAAACATCTACCTTTAAATATATTTACTAAACTGTGATAGAAAAACATACATTTCTATCAAAATCTAGTTTTTTGAGAGTTTGATCAAGAGAAATTAAGTGTGGTAGAAATATTACATATAAAGGACAAAATATTTATAAATAGATTAGGGCTTCATTGTAGTATTTAACCCTTAATGGTTAAAACTGAAATAATTTTCAAATAGAATTTTGAATAAATTATTAGAGTTTTTGTGTAAAAAATTAATCATAGAATTGAATTGATTTTCTGATGTTCCATCTGGCAAAATACTCAAGAACATGTCACCAATATTAGTATAATTGAAATGAAAATATCTTAGCAATTCAGAGTCAAAGTGAGCACCAACAGAGTGGGTCAATGCATGACCTCAAACTGTATAAAAATGATCACAGATTTCCACACAAAACATTGAAACAGCAAAGCTTGTAGAAGAAAGATTAGGACAGCTTCATCATCACCTTGCTAAGATTTCTCACAGAATATGAAAAATACTCATCATTAAAACTTCTGCTCATTAAAAGGTATCACTAAGAATGAAAAGGCAGATGGAGAGAAATAACCTTAAACAGTTCTCAGAAAAAAATTCGTATCCAGAATAAATAAGCTTCTACCTTACAAATGAAAACATCAACCAAAAGGTAAAGGAGCAAAAGCTTAGAACAGAGAGTTAATAAAAGAGAATTCTCATGAAGCCAAATTTCGCAAAAAATGATCTAAGGGAAATGTAAACCAAAAAATTTTATTCACATCCAATACTTGAAAATGCAA
>NW_008346555.1:909008-915110 GCF_000622305.1 Nannospalax galili | reverse complement strand
AGGTGGAGGGAGGGAGGAGGAAGGGAAGGGCAAAAGAAAAAAAAGGAAAGGAAGGGAGGGAAGGGGGGAAGGAGAGAGGGAGGGAGGGAGGGAGGGAGGGAGGGAGAGAGAGAGAGAGAGAGAGAGAGAGAGAGAGAGAGAGAGAGAGAAGAGAGAAACACAGGAACATAGCATATAATAATTACTTCTCTGTTGCTGCACAACCAAGGTATATTCTAGAAGGAAAAGCCTTTTGGGGCTTACAGCTCCAGAGAGAAAATAGTCCATCATGCCAGGAGAGGCAGACAGAGCAGAAAGCTGAATGCTCACATCTTTAAGCGCACACAGGAAGCAGAGAGAGTAAACAGGAAGTGAGGAGAGCCAAGTCACACCTGCTAAACTTTCCATAACCCTCCCCAAACAATGCTGCCAACTGACCAAGAGTTTAAACACTGAGGCTGTGGAGGACAATTCTCACTTAAACCCCCACACCGAGTGAATTACATGCTTACAGGGATGCTTTGGAACACATTTTGTTATATCTTCCAGAGCTCTCTGTGCATACCTATGCTAGAGTGAATCTCCTCTAGAAATACAACCATAAGAGGAGTGCTTATGTCTAATAAAGACATCTATGTATTCACAAAAGCATTATTAGTAACTGCCTCAAAAATTATCAAATATTGCTGGGTGTGGTGGCACGTTTTTAATTCTAGTAGGAATTAAAAAAATTAAAAAGCAGGAATTTAAAAAATTTAAAAGGAGGCAGAGGTCTGCAAATCTCTGTGAGATCAAGGCCACCTTGTCTACATAGTGAGTTATTTGCTATTTGAGGCTACCGGGAGACCCTGTCTCGGACCGCCCCCCCATCCAAAATAAAAGATTATTAAAAATTAATGAATAAATGTATTTCATAAATTCATACAGAATACTATATAGTAATGAAAATGAGAGACCTTTAAATGTACACAGCATTGCAGATGACCTCACACATCCATCACTGAGAGACAAAAGAAAGACATAAGTGATTATATTTTTTGATTCTATATTTCTAAATTTCAAGAAGAGGCAAAATTGATCTATAGCATTAGGAATTAGGGGATTCCTTGGCTGGAGCAGGTGATGGATAATGACCATATAGCATATAAGGAAAGTCTGAAAGGAAATTATTCAACTACTTTCACTTTTTTGAGAACTGAACATGATTTATATATTTTTCTTTGAAAATTGAATATATTTTTTCTTGTATATGTTGGTATTTACAATAAAAATACCACACACAAACATGGCAAACTTATGAAAAGTGACTGAGATCAGCTCTTATGTTCCTCAGTCTTTCTCCCTACACCTATTGTAGGAGAAAGTAGGAAGAAAGATTTGTGATGACAAAGAAGCATTCTGTAATTCTTCCTCTTCCTTCTTTAGTGTGTAAGTGGCTAGAATAGATTATGTGATGTACATTTTCTTTCATTGGTGCTGGGAAATTTAATGAGACTCCTTAGCGGGAAGAAATGTGGCATCTCAGAAATTCTATAGTACTGTCACCTCTGGAGAAGACTGGCCTGCAGTAGGGCATCTTGTTCTTACTGTCACTGACATGGATTGGGGATAGAGGAGCCCCAGGTGGATTTGCTCTACTCTCTCCAACTGAAACTCATTGCTTGACTCCATGGCTGGAAGAGGGTGCCAGCAGCCAAGGGAATAAAGAGAAGTCTGTGAACAACTATTGGAATATGAGCCTGTAATGAAGGTGCCCTCATCTGTCTCTCCACTGCTGTGACAACACTCTGACCACCACCAGCTTGGGGAGGAAAGGGTTTATTTGTCTTACATCTCCCCGGTCACAGTTCATCAGGGATCCCAAGGTAGGAACTCAGGGCAGGAACCTGGAGGCAGGAGCTGGAGCACAGGCCATGGAGGAATGCTGCTTACTGGTTGCTCCCCTGACCCCTGCTCAGCCTGCTTTCTTATGCAACACAGGCCCATTTGCCCAGGGGTGGCACCACCCACAGTGGGCTGGGCCCTCCCACATCACTCACTAAGATGCCACCCCTCAGATATGGCCACAGGCCAGTCCAATGGAGGAAATTCCTCAATTGAGGCTCCCTCAATCCAGGTGTGTCAGGTTGACCCTAAAGCTATCCAGCATAATGGCCAGGTGTTGTGGCACACTCCTTTATTCCCAGCACTTGGGAGGCAGAGGCAGGTGGATCTTTGTGAGTTCAAGGCCAGCCTGGTCTACATAGTGAATTCCAGGACAGCTGGGGCTACAAGGAGACCCTGTCTCAAAAAGACAATAAATAAATAAATAAATAAATAAATAAATAAATAAATAAATAAATAAATAAGTAAATAAAGCTATCCAGCAGAGAAGGGAAGTGCAACATGCTCTACTGGTGCTTGTGCATAATCGTCGGGGAAAATGTGGTGGATCACTCCACCCCATGCTGCTTCGTGTTGTATGAATTATATTTGTAACATCTGAAAATGAAGTTAAAAGTAAGCTGAGTTAGACACACGAACACTTGGTCAAATTTGTGAATTATGGTTTTCCTATTTATATGAATAATGGCTTTGCTCTTTTGATTTGCTTTCTGTAGTGGTTGGCAGAGGGATGACAGTACTGCAGTCCTGAGAACCCAAGGTTCTGACCACATTACAATGCCACCATATACCTGATGTTTTCTAAGAGAGTGAATTCTTCACAGGAAATTTTCACAGGACTCTAACCATGATTTTCCTCACCAGGATACAAGTATAGTATCAATCCACTTAATGTTGCCCATTTTATTTTTTAGCAGCATCTGCCTTTCCTCATCCCACTTTTACTGCCTTACTAGTTTGAATTCTGATATTTACTAGGTAGATAACTGAATCAACTATTCAGATAATTCCTGCTAAACACTGTTGAATGATTCTACCATTTCTCGCAATATGGATTTGATTGCCCCCAGTAGCTGTAATAATTGTTCACTTGGCCTTCAAATTCACAAATGAAGAGAGCACCCAGCAATTACTCAACAAAGGATGAGCTTTAAAGTCCTCTTGTACTTTCAATTTCTTCTTTTTTTTTTCAGTGCTGAGGATAGAACTCAGGGCCTTGCACATGGTAGGCAAGTGCACTACTGCAGAACTCTATTCATCACACTTTCAGTTCCTTTTCCTGATGCACCAAAACCAGGCTCGTCTTTCATGATCACATTAACCATTGTTTCTGACAACGTGGCTTGACACGAGGAGAGCCAGAATGAAATTATCCTGAATGCTCTCTCTGCTCCTGGACTATGGAGTTTCTTCTTGGGAGCCTCATCAGCATTAACTCAGAAGAAAGATTTGTGAAAACCAATGATAACATCAGGTATTATTCCATGTTTATATTTCCCATTAAATGCTACCTCCTCCTGTTCCAGAAAAGATTGGATATGCACATATTTAGATAACTTTTATCATCTAATGAATCAGAATCTTGTGAAAGTCAGCATCTTCCAAGTTACTAGTTTACATACTTAATTAAAACTCCATTAACTTTATTTGTTATGCAAAATGATGATCTCGGGATTTGAGGATTAGATGACTTTTGTTAGGGAACAGCAAAGCACAGGTATCACGGGCTTTCTGCACAGAGTATGTGAAGTCTATGTATGGACACAGTGGTAACACATTTCACAGAGGTTTGAGACAAAGAAAGGGGGACTTAGGGCTTTGGGACAGAAATGTTAGTATTTTTCCTTTTCTTTCTTTCTTTTTTGCCACTTCCTTGTATGTAAATATAGTTTGTTTAAAAAAACAAACAAACAAACAAACAAAAAAACCTTTTCAAAATGAGATCATCTGTCCTTGCTCAAGATATTTATTCACCAGTGATTATCAATGAGAAATCCACCCGTCAAAGAGGTGAGGTTCTCCAGATTGCAAATGAGAACTCAACCCATCAGAAAGGTGACATTTCCAGAGCTGAATTCATTGGAGGACATTTCAAAGCAGGGGAGAGGCCAGGGTCTCCAATGGTTGTGAATGAGAACCTCACCCATCAGAGGTCACCTCATGACCTGGGCTGGCTGGGCAATGCGTGTCCCTGTACTCTTCTGAGATTTCAGAGGAGTTTCCACTGACTCAGTTAAATCTTGGCATTGTTGAATGGTTGGAACTTTTCCATTTGCTAGTCATGAGTTAGTTGGCACAGGCTACCACTCCATTTTTAAGAGTAAACACTGAGTCAAACAGTGTTGAAGGTTCAAAAGTCACAGAGACAGAGCAGAAGTTGTAAATCATGGGCAGGCTGTTTACCAAGATTACAGGCCTGATGTCTCATGTCTTAGGATGCTTTGCTCCTAGAGGTGTATATGGCATGAATAAAAGGAAAATAAAAAATAACATCAAAATGGGTCATAGGCTGGAAGAATCCAGACTCCTTGAGAGTGGAAATGAGAGGAAATGAAGGCTGTTGGTGTAGGTCAATTGGTAGAGTGCTGGGTATAAATGAAGCCTGGGTTTGAGTCTCAGCAAAGGAAAACACACACAAACACACACACACACACATACACACACACACACACACATACATACAGCACACATGCCACACACAAAATGGGAAAATTTTCTTTGTATTCTTTAGGGTCTATTGTTATAGGTACTAATATGAAATGTTTTAATTGTGGTAGTTGTTTTGGTTTTTAACTCATGCTCATTGAAACCTATTAAATATGTATAAACATACATTAGGTGCATATAGTTTATACTAGAATTTGTATGCTTTGCTATTTTTTAAAAATAATTTTAATTTAATTTTTGTGGATTTCATACAATACATCTTAATCATATTTTGTCCTCCCCCTTCCCTATGTGTTGTGTCCATATCCCGCTCATAGGACTTCATGCATTTTGTCATATATCTTGAGGCCTATCAAGTCAAGTTTGTATACCCAGATGTAGAGATAATATTAATGCATCTCTCAACTCTCATTAGCGAAGCTTCCTCGTGTAACAGAGGGTGATGAGTACAAAAGGCCCTGACTGGCCAATGTGTAGAGAAAGAGACTGTAGAGTGTGGGTCCCTGGACAGGACTTCTGTGTTAAACTTCACTTACCCAGGGCTCAAGGAACATTGTGAAAGAGGGGGGTGGAAAGATTGTAAAGCTTTGCTATTTTTTAATCCCATTTGTAGGTTGTCTAAGTGGATTATAAGTCAGTAAAACAGGTTAAGAAAACTAATAAATCAGAATGTATTTGGTTAGTGCTTACTGTGCATATGTTCTATGCACTTACATGAAGCTATGAAACAGTCTCACTCCACATACTGACATTTGTATGAGGTGAGACATTCGTACAAGGAGCCAAGACCATTTAAGTATTGAGAGCAAGGATGAAGTGAAAATAAGTGTGGTAAGCTCTGGAAGGAGACTCTGGAATCCCCAGTTCCGGTGCCCAACCACTCCCTGGACTTACTCTCAATCTTTCCCTACATCAGTTTCCCTTTCTCTCAGGTAGGCATAATACTGTCCACAATGAGAGTGACTGAGAATTAAACTCTTCTAAACATGGCACTGCACACAGTATGTTCCAGTCATTTGCTATTGTTATGGGCTGGGAGAGTCCTAGAGTTCTTAGGCATGAGATGGGGCTTGGAATAAAATGCGTACATTAGAAGAATGTGAATGGAGAAGGGATTTGGGTCAGGTTAGCAGGTCTAATAATAGCTGCAGTGAGAATGAAAGTAGCTAGCTTATGGATTTGTGGGTAAACCAGGTCACTTGGATCAGAGGAGGCAGACAGGAGGAAAATCGTGCTTAACAGGTCAGAGGCGTGGAAGAACTGTCTGCAGGATGATTTTGTGATGAGTTAGCTTGACCCAGAAGGCGAGCACTTGCTAAACTGCCCGAAAGATGGAGTGGGAACCTGACTGTAGCTGCTGTGTTTGTACTCTGTGCAGATACAAGGTGATTCACTCATAAAAGTATGGCTGGCTTCCTGGCCCCTTGTTTAATTATGAACTCATCCAAAGAAATGACACATGAATGGATTTCAAGTACTAGGAATTTATGTTTTTATCAGAACTTTCTTAGACAACATTGTGAATGGACAAAAAAAACCCTTTAATTCCCAGATGATGACTGGATGCAGAAG
>NW_008346555.1:832320-903119 GCF_000622305.1 Nannospalax galili | reverse complement strand
AAGAGGCTGTCAGCCCCAGAAAGAGGCTGGCGGCTGTTGCAGGACCAGGGAAGTAGAGGGAGGTGAGGGCAGGACCAGGTCTAGAAGCAGTGCTCCTGGGGCCTAAGGAAGGCACTAAGTTGGTCTGGGTGAAAAAGAAGCAGGTCCCCAGGCGGCTGGGGACCCAAGACTAGGAATGGCACAGGGCCCAAACTAGGAGTAGAGAACAGCAGGGGAGATGGAAGGGTGAATGAGGCCGGGGGAGTCAAGGCACGGAGGGTTCCATGATAGACTTACCCCAAGAGAGGCCTGAGGGTAGGAGAGCAGGCTAGGAGAGTTGGCCAGTGGTGCAGGTCCAGGGAAGCAGAGAGAGGTGAGGGTGGGGCCAGGTCCAGAAGCAGTGGTCCTGGGGCCCAAGGAAGGCACCAAGCTGGCCTGGGAGAAAAGAATCAGGAAGCAGCAACGGTTCCCCAGGTGTCTGGGGACACAAGACCAGGAATGGCACAGGGCCCAAACCAGGAGCAGAGAACAGTGGGGGAGATGGAAGGGCAAATGAGGCCAGGGGAGTCAAGGCACGGAGGGCTCCACGATAGACCCACCCCAAGAGAGGCCTGAGGGTAGGAGAGCAGGCCAGGAAAGCCAGCTGGTGGTGCAGGTCCAGGGAAGCAGAGAGCTGAAGTCTCTTTTTACACACTGAGCCTCAGTGCCAGCACTTAATGAAGGACTGCTATACTGCCCTGTCACTTCTGCCATGAAGCTTTCTTACCAGTGTCCAGCACTTCAGAACCTCACCCCAGTTTTTCTTCTCTTCAAGTCAGTCTTCACCCAAAATAAACATTTATGATTTGTCTAATCCCTGAGATCCTTCTGGGAGATTAATTGATCATATATCTATAGCAAACAGGATCATGAATTTTTTAACTTTGTTGTTTATATATATATATATTTTAATATCTTGGAAACAATGGACAATTGGCATCCCCAAATCTGAAGGAAGGATGAATCAAGAGCCACAGCTGATGCCAAATGGTGAGTGGTAAACTTGTCTGTAAATATAAGGATATGTATTTAAAATATAGTAAGAAATTATGCTGGTCTAAGGAAGTGACAAATGTAGGTTATCTTCTAGGGTCTATGACCTCTGCAGCCATATGTTATGCTTACAGTACAACACATCATTTCCTTCCCACTGAGTGGGCCGTAAGGCCAATTAGACAGCTATTGATTACCTCCAAGATTACAGTGCCACTACTACACCAATAGGGATAGTTTGCTGGGCTGGTCATTGTTGTGTTCTTAGATTTTACAGCTGTGTATATCACTGGCTGCTTTCTCCCTTGGCAGCTTGTGTAGGATCTTCTGGTACTATGAGAGCTAGTCTTAGGGAGAAGGCTTCCAGGTCAGTTCCTGCTCAATTGCTCCATGTCCTGTGTCCAAAGTATGTCCTGTCTTTAACAATAGGGTCTTACCTTCAAGTTCTAGGAGGCAATCAGCTTGAAGGGAGATTTCCCATATAATCATCAGCTATACGTGTTCAATGACATTTATATGTGTATTTTTCAGTAGGCTTATTCATTACAACATTTACCTTTGGTTTTTCATACCACTTAAGCATTATTTATCTTTCTTTCCCCTCTCTACCCCTGTATATCCCCCCTTCTCCCACCCCAGTTAAAGTAGCCCCATCTCTGCCATTTCCACCTGAAAATGCCTGTGTCTTACTGCCTCCCTCTCTTGAATGCCTTCTCCCACCAACCCTTGGTTACATTCCATTTTCCTGGTTCTTTCAGTTATATCAGGATATATACTCACGTATAAAGATTTGGAGCTAGGATCACAAATGAGGACAAACATGTCACTTGTTTTTCTGAGTCTGTGTTACCTCACTCAATATAACAGTTTCTAGTTCCATCCATTTACCTTCAAGTTTCATGATTTTTTTTTTTTCTGCTGAGGAGACTATTGCAAAGTTCCACAACTGGATAAACACAGAGAATAAGTGATTGTAAAATGCCCAGCCGTAAGTGACACATCTACAATGCAACCTCTATGCCTAAGTCTCAGGTAACATCCTGGAAGAGGCGGCAGAAAAAATGTAAGCGCCGGAGGGACAAGGTACCTACTACTACTTAGCGCATTCTAGATTTGAAAGGGAAGCTGCACCAGGGAAACCTCCGCAGTGTGGCAGTGTAATGAGTTATGCATAATGATAAAATCAATTAACATGCCAAGGTGGATGGGGGGAATGTTACAGTGTCCAGTTTCAAGATGAAAAGCTACAGACAATCAAAAGATGTGACGGAGGGTCAATTTTCTCCTGGGACTAACTACCTGAGCAGTTATCTAAGCCCAAATGGGCAGCCTTAAACACAGGTACACATGAGAACCACTGAATGGATTAAGTGTATATGATATATGTGTAATATGCATATAAATGTAGGTATATGCAACAGTAATAATCAAAGTAGAAGGAAAGAAATTGAGAGGGATTGGGCAGACATGGGAGGAGTTGGTGAGGTGCTAGGAAGAATGAGAATAATACAAAGACTTACTAGTATATGCAATTCCCCAAATAAAAACCTAAAACTCTTTTTTTAGAAAATCAAAAATCAAAAATAAATATTTTTTTAGAAACAGACACTGCTAAGATCTGCTTTCTTAGAATATAACCTTTGGAGCTGTCAGGGGCAGGAGTTCTGACAAATTGTTAGAGCTGAATGTTAAACTGAGAATCAAGAGGGTCACATTGTTGTGAGGACTAATACACATTTATACATCTAACTTTTAGTAAATTTACTTTTGGAAGAACATATTAAAATAATTCTCAATACTAATTTTACAAAAGGGACCATGGCTGCTTGCTGATGTTGGTTTAGACCCAGCAACCTCCTCTGGTTGCCTTCAGCCCCAGGCACAACTCTTCCTTGTTTAATGCATGGGAGTGCATATGAGGAACTGCGCACGAATCTGATTCTATGTGGTGTGTCTCTGTGTGTGTGCACGTGTGTGTGTCTGTGCTTAGTGTGTCTGTGTGTATATATGTGTCCCTATGTGTATCTGTGTGTGTCCCAATGTGTATGTCTGTGTATGTGTCTCTGTGTGTATGTCTGAGTATATATGTGTCTCTCTATGTGGGTGTGTGTGGAGGGGGTCTGTGTGTCTTTGTATGCATTTGGGTTTTTTGTGTGTGAGTGCATATGTGTGTGTGTCTGTATATGTCTATGTGTATAGGTGTGTCTCTGTGTATGAATGTGTGTATGTCTCTGTTTGTGTGTGGTGTCTGTGTGCCTGTGTGTGTGGTTTCTGTGTGTGCATGTATGTGTGGTTTTTTTGTATGTCTGTGTGGGTTTGTGTCTGCCTGTAGGGATGGAGAGACACTTAGTTTTTCATTTCAGCCTAGAAATGAGGAAATAACATCGTTTATAGGAAGAATCTTTGCTTCTTACCACTTCTTAGAAGTAGATATTTGAAGTTACTCTATGTGTAGGATTGTTTTACTCTAAAACTTTCTCTGAAAAATAGTGAAAGGCAGAGACCGTTTTCATTTAATTTATTTTAAATTTTTCATTTTTTGAGCATTTCATATATTTTTACTGTATTTACATTATTTCTACCACTTGCCCCTCCAACTCTACCAACTCTTCAACACATCGCAGACCCCCTCACTCACCATCTCTCAAATTTTGTGATGTTTTCTTTGACTATTATTTTTTCACATATGTGTGTGTATACATATGTGTTTATTTGTTCATGCAGGCCCTTTAGTGCTGTTTGAATGTCTGTGTGTTTAAGCATAGCCACTTGAAATGAGATAGCTTGTCAGGGATCTCATCCCTAGAGAAAACTGATTTTCTCATCTTCAGCAGCCATTGATTGCCTATAACTCTTCATCCAAGGTGGGACCTTGTGAAATTTCCCCATTTCTCCTGTTCCTAATGGGGACTGACGAACTAACATAAGACATGCTATTTGGATTTTGCATCGTCTGTATAACATTTGGGAGGGGGTGACTTACAAAAACATGGATTCTTATAGGCTTTTCCTTTTCCATAATTGAAATGCACGGTCATCCATCTCCTGCCTCTTGTCTCTCTCACTCTGCCTTCGGCTCAATATGGCGGTGGCTGCAACCCTTTTTCCTAGTGTGCTCCTCATCTCGCCCAGCTCTGATTTTACTGTGCTGTATTCCAAAAATGGCGACTACCCCATAATGGCTGTGCTTGAAAGGAAAGTCCACACCAAAATATGTCTGGTGGCTTCCCAAAAGCCACACAGAATGGCGAGCAAGCAGCTTTGTGGTTTCCCTGGCTTATATATCCGTAGGCAGCCCCCCCGCCCCCCTTAACAGGCTTGACTCCTTCCACAGACTGTGGGAAGGAGGTGGGACCATGGCTTATCATAGGAACTTCAGGGCCACATCCCCATCTACATTGGCATATCAACTTGGGTTGTCATTAAGGAGATCCTGTCTAGACCACTATACTGTTGGGATTTCATGGATGCATTTTTCCTGTCAGGGCTAGAAGACTATCTCACAGCAGGCATTTACAATCTTTCTACCTCTTCTGGGATAGTCCCTGATACAGGTTACTTTGTATATTTATCAACTGAGACTGGACTTTCCACAATCACTTAGTCTGTTACAAAAGAAGCTTCATTGATGAGTGGCGAGAGCTACACTTATCTGCTGATATAAGAATAAGTATTTAGTTTACAGCTA
The DNA here is from genome assembly GCF_000622305.1 of Nannospalax galili. Taxonomy (NCBI): domain Eukaryota; kingdom Metazoa; phylum Chordata; class Mammalia; order Rodentia; family Spalacidae; genus Nannospalax; species Nannospalax galili. The sequence continues at coordinate 898,420 of NW_008346555.1, read as the reverse complement.
GAGTTATAGTGATTTAGGAAAGCAGCAAAGTTCTCCTCTTCAGCCACAGATAATTGTTTACTTTTGCAGTATCAGTCAAGAATTCCCTCCTATTGAGAGTGCCTTAAGTTCAATTAGATAGCTGGTTTTTATCCCAAGATAAAAGTGCCACTATTGCACCATTGGGGCTATTTTGCTGGGCAGGTCATTGTCATTCTTGGTAGGAACACTGGTTGATTTTTTTTCTTGGCAGCTTTCAAAACACCTTCCAATACTATGAGAGCTAGTCCTCAGGAAGGAGGTTTCCAGTTCAGTACCAGCTGAATTCCTCCAGTTCTGTGTCTGAAGTATGTGCTATCTTTAGCAACAGGGTCTTGCCTTCAAGTTCTGAAAGGCAACGAAGGGCTGTGACAATAGTCTACATTGTTTTAGAAGTCTCTTGGACTACCTTGACCAATAAATCAAAGGGCTATTTCCCTGTCCTGGCACTGGAATGTTTGTTAGATAGTCCCCTCCCCCACAAACATACATATTACTTATGTCTTTTTAAGTAATCTTTCAAAATAATAAATTTCCTCATGGCTTTTTCAGACATGGTTAGTATTATCCCTCCTCCCTTCCCTTTGTATTACTCTCCCTCCTCCCTCTCCAGTTAAGTACCCCCCTCAACTTTTCCCATTTTCCCCTTGATAGTGTCTGTGTGCCACCACTCCTGTCTCTAAAGCTTCTTCATCCACCTTTTCCCACGGTCCTTTTCTAGTTTTTCTGGCATCTGCACTTACTTCAGGTTCTATACTCAAACTTTAGGTGTCAGTACACTTTAGTTTTTGAAACAGGGTCTTCTCTGTATCCCATGTTGGTCTCAAACACACTACATAGTCAAGGATGACCTTGAATTTCTCATTTTTCTGCCTCCAAATCCCAAGTCCTGGGTGTTCTACTCTACCTGGTTTACAGGGTTCTGGGGATGGAATCCACAGATTTATTCATGCTAGGCAGGCATTTGTCCTCCTGGGGCATGTCCTCAGGCCAGACTTTGAATTTTAATTTCTTCTTTTTCTTTCTGGACCCAAGTTACTTTTAAGACCAATAATTCAACATGAAAACGGTTCTTTATTGCGTTAAAATAGGAAACTGTTCTTTGATATAATTTTGCGAAAAGTTATTGGATCCTGACCTTTTGTACATAGTTAAATTCTGAAATGTAGGTTATATAAAATGGTTCTATAATATATTCCTAGAACTGAACAGTATAGAATTTAAAATTCTCTTCCTAGGCACTGTGCATGAGAAGGGGATAGTCAGAAGCCCCTTTCTTATGATCCACTGAAAAGGAAAGAAACTGGGCATTGTTTGATGATAAGAGAGTGATCAGAGCAATGAGGAAGAGCAACTCAGAAATAGATGAGGGTCAGGTCTGAACAACTGAAGTGTAGTGTGAACAACTGTAACCCTGCATATTCCAGGACAAGCTTTGTTTCTTCAGTCTCGGGGGACAAATTGAAAGTATTTGCATTCATTACATTTTTGAGTACTGTTTTGCCCCTTCCTTATAGTCAGAACACTAAGAAAGGAAGAAATTTGTTGATATAGAGCCCCATAAAATGCAAAGCTTGCAGCACAATGTAGCATATTCTGTTAGTGTTCATTTTAGCTCCCCAAATCAGTTCATCAATAGATGTTTTTATTATCTCCATTCAGCCTATAGTATAAAAGGGGACACTATCATTCTAAATGAGAAAAGGTGTTAGAGAAATGAAAACATTTAAGAATGAGGATCTGACAATCATTAATTTCATTTCAAATACACTGGGTAAAATTTCATTACCTAGTAATGTATTTTGGAACCAAGTGAAGGACTATCATTAAGATTTGAGAACTTTAAAATAATTTTTACAAAACAGAGTTAACTTTTTTAGCAGACAGAGAAGGAGTTTTGTGGCTGGGAAAATACTTTGTGGGGAGAAATTAGGAAGCTTTTGTCAGAATGTCTTACATTCTGGAGGAAAAGAAGTCTCTCTGACCGTGAGTGCTCCAAACATGCATTGTTCCTCAAACAAAGAGCAGCTCTGCTTTCTCTAGAGATCTTTCCTGAACCTGGTGTTTTATAAGTGCAGTTTTGGGCAGTACATGTGTTTTGTCTCTGCCTGGGCCAAATCCCTTTCTCCCTAGGCTAGTTGAAAGCAGTTAATCTACCTAACAGCATTTTGATTAGACAAGGACATCTGGTCTCATCTGGGGACAAGAAAACGACATGGACAAAGACCATTTTATGACTCCTTTTTTCTAAATGATTTCCTAATGTTTGGAGAGTCCCAGATAGAGCAGTATTTTTTGGAGAAGATATCTCAGAGCATTGCTGGCTGTCTTTCCAGGTTAAAAGTACATGCTACTTTCTGTGGTCCATTTGACTCAAAACCAATAGAAACATAATATACAGGTTCAGGAAAAGTGAATTTTGGCTATATATAGTTAAGTGTACAGAGGGCATACCAGAAAATTAGAAATAAATTCTGATTTAGTAGGACCCTTTTAAGAGGAAAAATCAGGGAGATATTATATTTTTCCTCTAGTACTTATAACCTTGAACATGAGCACCCAAAAGCTACTGATAAGGAAGATGGCTTTTGTGTCTTAAAGATTTTAGTTGCTAATTGGATTAACTAGTCACCCTTATCAGTGTGGGATTGAGAAATAGTCTTGTAATGACACAGTACCCATAATGAAGCGCTGCCTTAAAACTAACTGGGATTAGTCAGGAACACATCTCACATAAACTCAAGCTAGACAAATTCCAGCGTTGAACTGGAGAAGTGGGAAGAAACCCCAATTCGGAGGAATTACTGGCAACTGATAGCCATTTGGAGGGAGTCAGTTTTCTTTAAGAGTGTGACACTGCATAAGTTAGCCAGGCTCCAGTGAATGGACCCACACCAAAGGGCATTTAGGGACACAGACTTTACTCGCTAGCCCCTACTTCTCTCTCAGAGTACATGAAATTGGACAGGAGTAAGGGGGTGCTTCAAATAAGGGAGAGGGCCTAAATATGATCAAAATACATGGTATGAAATCCACAAGAATTAAAAAATGAATATAAATAACTAAGCTGAATAATGTTAATTTTGATTTTCAAATTTATGTACAAATGTAAGATTAATGCAATGTATTGAACAAAATACTCTCATTAAAAAAATTGATTAAACCAGAACACTGAGAATAATCCATACACATGAGCTTTTCAACAAGCCAGTGAATAATAATGTCATTATTGTGGTAGAGCTGAAGGAGATAGTATCTCAAGGACACGAGAGGTGAGCACGTGTGGCCCTAACTTGTACTTGTTAAAAGATGCGATCCATGTTTTCTTCTGTGCGCACCCCGCGCTTTCTCAGCAGCTTTGTCATAAACCACCTGACTAGACCGCAAAGCATATTAAAAAAAATTATTGTTTTTATTTATGTGTGTGAATTTATTGCCTGAATATATGGAAGTGCACCCATGTAAGTACAGTGCCCACGGAGATCAGAAGAGGGTATCCGATCCCCTGGAACTAGAGCCACAGATGGTTGTTAGCGGCCATGCAGGTGCTGGGAATGGAACCTGAGTTCTCTGAAAGAGCAGTCAGTGCTTTTACCCACGGAGTCATCTCTCCAGCCCCCAAAAGCCACAGTTTTTAAAGAATGGGAGACATTTATGATTAAACCAAGCTAAAATTAGTAGGGTTTCAGACATCCACACAAAGAACCAGAAAAAGAAAGAGAAAACTCATCCTATAAAATGTTCTTTGTAATTTCACAATCTACTCAGATGCCAGATAAACTGCCCAGCAAAAGCATCACATTTATGTTCTTTTAATTTAAAAACCACCGATTGTGGAGGCCACACAGTGGAGCGGCCCATTATTTGATGCCCACTGGCTTGACTTTAAGATTAACACTTCTGAGTCAGGCTGATCTGCTGGGGAATGTGCAGCACATCATGTGAGCTAAAATGCCTGGGTTATGATTAGGATTATGTATACTACATGAAGGCAAGAGTCAAAATTGGTCTTTACCATAGATGGGTGATTAAAATGAATAAAAATTTTGGCATATTTGTCTTCAAATGGTGTCTGCCTTCATCTTTGAGATAGACTCTGCTTAGTTTTGCATGTGGACATATTAGCATTTGAGGATATTCTGTCTGGGACTATAACATGGTGGTGTTTGCCCATTTCCTCTTGGAGCTGGTGTGTGTTCATTCTACCCACCTTATACTTTCTCAGTAGTTCAAGCATGGAAAACCTTTTAGCCCTATCCTGAGACCAGGATATTTGTGCATGATGATGGCACCAGCAGCATGAAGGACTCCAGAGTTCTGGATTGTCACTGCCTGCTACCATACCAAGCACAAGGCGAATATACTTGTGTGGGCCAGCCCTAGCCTGAGAACTGTTGGAAACTGATTACTGCTGAGTGAGGGGGAGTACACCTTCCTTAAAATCTCTAGATAGGGTGAATAGACTCCAGTGATGAACTTGCACCAAAGGACATCCGGGTTAAATGCTTGACTGGATGGGACTTAACATGTATGGTAGAATACATAATGCCTGGTGGGGGGCTGATGGGGGCATAGGTCGGGGAGGGGTCTTAATTTGATTAAGAACTGTTGTATGAAATGTTCAAAAGCTCAATAAAAATATTTTTTAAAAAGAAATTACTCTTAAGTCATGCCCTTGACTAATGAACAACTCCCAAACTTTAGCCCATTCTTCCCCTAAACCAGTACCAGCTGTGGGCAACCTGGGTACTTCTGGCCAGTGCCTGCTCCCTTCAGCTCTGGTCAGTATCTTGAGTAGAGGTCTCAATAAAGGAAACTTGCCTGTCTTGTTCATGATAGGGGTTGTCTCATTGCCACTGTTCACATGACCCAAGATCCCATATTCTGTGGCAACAGTGTCCTCAATTTGAACTTGGCCTCCTAACAGGTTTTGTTAATAGGCTGGAAGCAGATATGATACAGACTTGACAAGTATTTTTCACTCTGTTCACCATCTTTCTGTTCTTGGATCCCCACTATTAACTGAATGAGGCTGGTCTGCTTGGAAGAAGCACCACATACAAATGAACTAAGATGCCTGGGCCACAGTCACATACCCCTAAGCTGGCGTGGCATCTGGCAAAGTGTCCCTAATGATGGTTTCGTAAACTCTGACATGCCCTTTCTGCCCCGTGTCTGGGATGTTTCCTGAACTTGAGGTGTAAGTGTTGCATTGTAGATGTATTAATTGGGGCTCCTTCCCAAGGTCAGTTATTCTCTGCATTTTTACCACTTGTTGATCTCTGTAATAGTTTCCATCTGTTGCAAAATGAAGCTTTTGGATGAGGGGTGAGGGGTATTCATATCTATGGGTAGAAGGACAATTATTTAGAATATGGATAGAAATTATATTGGCTTAGGAAAATGTCAGTGTAGACTCTCCTCTAGGGTCTATGATCTCTTCAACCATGGGTATTAGGCTAGATTTACAGTACCAGGCAAGAGTTAACTCCTTTTGAGTGGGTTCTCAATCCAATTAGAGGGCTGTTGGTTACCACCAAGATAAAAATGCCACTATTTTATCATGGGAATTTCTTTCTGGGTCTGTCATTGCTGTGGTTCCCAGGTTTTACAGCTGGGTAGGACTATTGATTGTTTTTCTCCCTTGGCCACATGCATAGCAACTTGCATGGCACCTTGGGTACTAGTTGAATGTGTGATAGAAACTCAACTGGTAACTCACATCCTTGTTAGCCCTATGGGAAGAGAGAAAGCAGGTTTGGAGAGGGAGTAGGGGTCCTGGAATGTCAAGAACCAATTTAAATTGGGTATACAGGTCCATACCTGTAATTCCAATACTGTGGTGGCTAAGGCATGAGGGTATAGGTTTGAGACCAGCCCAGGCTACATCATAGCAAGTTTGAAGTCACTGTTGGCTGTATCAACATAGTTTGAAAATACAATCATTTTTATTAATGTGAAATTAGAAGAAATTTATCCAAAGAAGGACAATGTAAATCTCTGAACACTAAGAGGATTATCTGTCCCTCCAAAACAAAGAGATAAAATAAATTTTAAAAAAGTGTTGAGTTACTTATCATAAGTGCCCCAAGGTAACTATTTGAAGAGAATAAATTCCAACACTACAGATGTTATACCTGCAGGATGTCCCATGCTGGCAGCATGTGTGTGAAAGCCAGCCTGCTTTGACAGAACAGAAGCAAACTCACATTGACCTGAGTGTAAGCAAAACTGTAATAAAATCACCCCATACATGTACTATACAAGTAAAAATGACACAGTTTTCTTTCATCCCTCCTACTTTTCGAGTTTCATCTTATTTTTTATTTATGTGCATGTGTGTGAGTGTCTGAGTGGGTATGTGGGCACTGCGTGTGTGTGGATGTGTCAGATGTGTGTCTGAGTGAGTATGTGGGCATTGTGTGGGGGTGTATATGTCAGATGTGTGAGTGCCAGAGTGGGTGTGTGGGCATTGTATGTGTGTGGATGTGTCAGATGTGTGTGTCTGAGTAGGTGTGTGGGCACTGTGTATGTATGTGTCAGATGTGTGAGTGTCTGAGTGGGCGTGTGGGCACTGTGTGTGTGTGGGCATGTGGGCACTGTGTGTGTGTGTGATATATGAGTGTCTGAGTGGGCATGTGGGCACTGTGTGTGTGTGTATCAGAGTGGGTGTGTGGGCACTGTGTGTGTCAGATGTGTGAGTGTCTGAGTGGGTGTGTGTGCACTGTATGTGTGTGGGTGTGTCAGAGCCTCTGGAACTGGAGTTGCAGGTGCTTCTGAGACAATCAACATGAGTGCTGGGAATAAAACTCTGGTCCTCTGAAGAACAGCAAGCACTCTTCGTTACTGAGCCAGCCCATCTCTCCAGACCCCTTTCCTCTCTCTCTTAACCTTCTCTGTTAAGTCTCATGAAAACAGTTATTTGGATAATATAAATATCTCCCATGCCATTCTCTGACTGAAGTAGCTTGTGAAGGCATTGAAGCTTCCTGGTGAAAGTGAATTGAATCAAATGGTCTGTCTTTCTCCACAGACACAAATGGTTTACTTGTCAGTAGTCTTCGAAGTACATTTTAAGTGAGATGAAACTGGAGATTGGTCCAGCCAAATGAATCAGTGGGTAAAGGCACTTGCCACCAAAACTGGTGACCTGAATTTAATCTCTAGGACCCACGAGGTGGGAGGACAAAACTCACTTCCACAAGTTTTCCTCTGACTTTATTTATTTATCTTTAAATCTTTGTTGATTCTTTTAGATCTTGTTTTATTAAGGTAGAATTTAGCCTTCTGCATATCATCTATTTCAATGCCTTATACATATTTCTGTGATGGGACTCACACTTTTGCTTTATTATTACACTTGCTGCCCCTGCTACATTGCTGCCTTATACATATTTCTGTGATGGGACTCACACTTTTGCTTTATTATTACATGCTTATACACTTGCTGCCCCTGCTACATTGTGGAGCTGGAAATGAGGGGCCAAGGTAAAAGGCAGATGGAAACCCATCTCAGGCATCATCACACTTCTGGGAGTTAGCATTTGCTGGAGAATAGGTTCAATAGTCACTAGTGCAACTAGATTAAGCAGGAGGGCATGTAGTTGTGGAATTTCAACAAAATCCCTGTATCTGTCATTTCTTGCTTTCATATGTCAAAGATGAGCCTGGGATGAAGAGCATTTGATGGTATGTTCCCCAGGGGTTCTAGTTCTTCCAGGGGACAGGCCTGCTGCAGAGAATGGACTGGGCAGAATGAGCTGCAGAAGGAGGGACTTATAGTACCATCTTGGGACAGGAGCAGCACGCCTCTAGTATAGCGCAGCAGCTGGGCGTACACAAGGACAGAATGGCCTGAAACTTATGGACCTGGGTTGAGATCGCTGGTCCCTGAGGTGTGAATGAATGCTAGTGGTGACTGTGGGCATGGTGTGGGAGTGGTCTGATAAGGCAGGCTCTGAGCCCCACTGTCAGAGCTGAGCTGTGTTGGGCCAGGCACTGGGTGCTCATTCCTTTGTAAATTACTCCCTTCTCCCTCCCACGATAATAATAAATGCACGAAAAGGTATGTTATATGGTTTGCCTGACTGTGCAAAAGACCCAGAGAGATCTCTGGCAACAGATGGACATCACATCCAATACTTTACAGTTAAATTGAAGGATTGAGGGAACATTTAGGAAAGGGAATTTACACAGAAAAAAATGTAGTGTCATTGTTACATATCCACTCAATGCTAGTCATTGCTCACCATGTTGCAGGCACAGCACCAGAGCACATTCACCTGGAGATGATAGCTGCTTTGATTCTAAAATCAGTCCATTTACAAAGAAATTCTGAGAGTTTTGTGAAATGCCTGAATCTTTCCACTAACAGATGGACTTCCCCTGAAATATGGTCTTTCCAGACCAAAGATTCCAAGGCCAAGTAGGCCATGGTGGGGGGACATCTGATTTTCTAGGCAGACTGCCAATCATGCATCCTTGCATTTGGATGGATGGTTTCCCATGAGGCCTTGGACAGATTGGGCCCAACACTGACACAGATCTGGTTGGAGAGTAATCTCCTGGAAACCTCAATTAGTGTTTGGTGTATGAACATTAAACAATGCTGAGTCTGGAAACAATACATCACCCTGCAGGTCCCAGGAAACAAGCAGAAGGCTGGCCACAGGCAGGGCCAGGGGCCAAATCCCTCTTCAAGGGCAGTTCTTTGTGGGGGAATGTCAGCAGATTTGAGGACAGAACATAATGACCTGAAGAGACAGTAACAGTAATTACACGTGGAAAGTGGGAAGCACACAAGAAGGGAACTTTTAACTTATCTAATGCACATTTTATTTCCTTTGTACTACTTTATTGAGAGTCTAAAATAAATGTTTTATAAAAATAGTGATATAAATCTTCATGGAATCATCAATACATATTAAACTTCACTATGCTCTATTACTGTTGCAAGTTTTGTAAGTTTGTGTGAATTCACTTCATCTTCACAAGTTACTTTGGGAAGGGGTAGAATTCTTATCACCATTTCACCATGGAAAAAGTGGAGATGAAAAAGATTAGTCAACCAGCTGTGTAGCACAAAGCTATTCATGATGGAACCACAAATCAAATGAAGGTGATCTGGTTGCAGAGCTCACTCTGCAACATGATGCTACCCTATCTCTGTAGTCTGGCCTAGTGATCAGTTAAAGGGAGGGACTAATCTGAGCAGACAAGTAACACAATGAGACAACACAGAACTCAGAAACAGTTACTGACAATGCAATGTAGAAGTTTCGGTATGACAGATGAAAACAGATCCATAGGAGAAAGGTCAGGGCCTTTGATCATTGGTGGTAAAGCAATTAGTTTTCAAAAAGAAAAATATAAATTTGGATATTTTCATCTACAATATTTCAGTACACATAGATCAAAGAGTAAAGTGCTAAATTCAAACTTTTCAACTTGCTAGAAGAATACATTTATTGTTTTAAAGGGCCATAATAGTTTTCATAAGTAAAGAATAAGAGAAAAATTCCAAAAAACATTTGATAAATGTAACAGAATTATATTTTATATTCTAAACTCATCAAGATACATATTTTAAATGAAAATACAAATTATATAATAGACAAAATATTTGCCACACATGATATCAATGAAGGAGGTACATTTAGAATAGACAATTCCTATGACTCAAGTAAGTAAATAAATAATAGAAAATATTGAGGCCAAAATAACATATTTCATAAAAAAGGCACATTAATGATGAACAAACATGACTTCTAAGCTCACAATTAATCTATGAAATTCAAGCTAATCTATAAAAACTTTCAATTGTTATTTTTCATACTGACAAGAGTTAAAATTTGTAACTGTTAGCAAGAATTTGGAACACAGTAGGGAATGTTTCATACTGTTTTTGGAATTGAAATACATATTTGTACAATCATTTTGTATAATTTGATACCAAGTGATAAATTTGAAAATAGTCAACTTTGAAATGTAAAAGAACAAGTTATTTAACCTCTCCTATACATCATTTCCCTTACTGTGAATGTCACCCCCCAAAGTGTTATGGCAAATATCTAATGTTACAAATACAATGTTCTCAGCATGGACTTTGGCATAAAATCAGCCTTGTACATGCTGCTGTCTTCCTCGAGGTCTCATTTTACATGTGTGTGCCTCTTCATATTTGGCAGTCACAACCTCTAAAATGGTCTTCTTTATGGACGTTTATGTGTATCTTTCTGCCAGGAATCCTTCATGTGCAACATATTTGACAGACTTTTAGGATGCAGTACAATGTTTAGTGGTGGGTAGCCATGCAGAAGAATTAATGGTTGATGTATCTTCTGTGCATTTATTAGCTTAAATTGTTCTCTTTGGTATTTCTGCATTTGGTTACTATTAGCAATCTTTGTGATAGAGTGTCACTGAGTGACATTAGGTTGGATGGTCAAAGGCAGGGAGAATATTCCAGATATGAAAGGGGATCAAGGTAAGCATCTGGAGGGACTGAATCCATCTTTTTAAAGAAGGGTAGACATGAAGAGATGTAAAGCCATTATGTCATTCTACACCAATTTGAATTTGTTTTGTTTCAGCTAAACCCACTAAACAATTTGAGGTGGAAATTCAACAAGGTATGATTATGTTTCAAAGCTTCTCGCCTGACTCTCCATGGATAGAGGTATAGATCTTTGACCATGGGAGCAACAACCAGACAGACAAAGATGCATAGTGATGAGCTACAGAGATGAAAGCACAAAGGTCCACACTAGAAGTCCAGGAGTTGAAAAGAAGTGGATGGATTTTCTCTGTGTATTGGAGCTGATCACAAGAGTGTGCTTAGATTATTGGGATCTTAGAAGTAACTGAAAAAGAGGACGTTCAGGGACAAGTCATAGGTTTTTCAATTTCTCATTTTGAACAATGGTGCCAGCTAACAAGATTTGAAAGGTTAAGGGACCATTAGATAGGACGGAATTGGTGAGAAAATCAGATTCCTGTTTAGCATACTGAGATACATACTGCACATCCAATTAGGTGTGTGGGGGCAGATAAATAGGAATCTGCATCTCCAGTGCCAGGTCAGGGCAAAAGATAAAATTGAGGTGCCAATGACTTGGCTTATGGACATTTTGAATGTAACAGGTTATGTTTAAAAATCTTTAAATCCCAATTTTATCTTCAGCTATTTTTCAGGTGAAAAGTGTGTTGAAAATTCCCGCAGCATGGTTATTAATGATGGCAAAGAACAATGGACTTGGATTAGAGGACAGTTAAGCCTTGGTTTTTCAATTGGCTAATGTTAGTGCTTTAGATAATTCATATAATTCATTAATGTTTAGCTTCTTTAGCTTTAAAATGATGAAATTAAAATCAATAACTTCATTGGTCTCTTTCTTGTCTAATGAGCAAAAAGAAAAACTTCCCTCTATATTGATGCTAGTTATCACCATTCACTGGGAGAAAATGGCTTGTAGTCATTTAGCTGGAAATTAATTAAACATACAAACTTTGTAATCACTTTAACTGAAAAACATTAAGCCCTTAAATGTAAAATCACAAAACATCTTAACTTCAGTCAGAGAGAAAACCACAGAACCAGACTCAATTCTTCAGTATCTATACAATTTGTTCAGAAAATAAATTCTCTTTTTTCATTTTGAATTGCAATGGCGAGTTAATTTAAGCATCGTGGAACTAGGGATAGGAATAAATCATATTAAACAAAAGAATACATCATGGGTGAATAGGGTGTTTTTATGATGGACAAACAAAAGCTTTTATTTCCATAACTAAGCAAAGTCATTACGGACAGACCAGATATTTCAAAGGAACAGTTCATGCTGACTGAGTTCATATTTTTCTGTGATCATGACATTCATGTAATCTCTATGCAAATTTATGACTAGTCAACTGAGGCTTAGAGGACAGTTGAGAATGAGCTGGCCAGTGGGCTGACATTTACACATCGTACAAGAATATCACTAATCTTAAAGTCTTGTATTCATGCATGAAACATAAATTTCTCAAAAGTAGGAAACTTAGAGTTTAATTTCTTTCTTTACTTAGGATCACTTCCCAAAGCCCTTGGTTACTTTCACTGTACCTGATGTGTAGCTCCTGTGTAGCCTGTACCTCTGTGCTCGTGCAATTCTGAATGAAAGGCAGTCCTTTGCAATTTTGCAGAAAACATTTTAAAAACATTTTTTAGAATTTCATACATACATATAATGTTGATCAAGTCTAACCTCCAATTTCCTCCCCTCCAATTTCTCCCCATTTTCCCATTTTTCCTCCCAACTTCATGTCTTCTCTCTCTCCTCTTTTTAAATCCACTGAGTCCACTTAGTGCTGTTTGAATGTGGGAGTGTAGGACCAAACCTGGTATGTACAGTGCTGGAGTTGCTGAAGTCCTTTATAATTGAAAACTGTAAACTAATGGGAGTCGAATCCTTCCATTTAAATTTTTTCCTTTAAAGAAACAGATGAATAGAAACATTGTCTTTGACCTTATAGAATAGGTGGTGTTTTCAGAGCTTTCTAATCATCTTCAAATTTAAGGCTTCTGTTCTGAGCTTTCTGGACTGGCTCATCCCTTAGTTTGCCCTGCATGTATGATCTCATTTCATCTCTTCCCTCTTTAAATGTAGTAGCTACAATGAATCTTGATTATTTAGATAGCTATGGTAATTGTAGAACTTGTTAGAACTCACTACTTTTAAATTGACTTATATTGAACTTGAAGAATTAGTCATGTTTTTCCTTAAGATTGCAGAGTGTATTAGTCAGGGTTCTCTAAAGAAACAGAACTGATAAAATGAATATACATTTATTAGATTAGCTCACAGGATAGAGGCTGAGCAGTCCAACAATGGCTGCACCACACTGGACAGGCTGGGAATCCAGTAGTTGCTCAGTCCATGGGACTGAATGTCTCAGCATTCCAATATGGTGCTGGAGGGCTGATGGATTCCTGCAGATCTGCTAGTCTTCAGGTGGCTACAGCAGCAAGAGTAACTCACCAGTAAGAGAGAAAGCAAAAGCTCCCTTCTGCATGGCCTTTTATACCAGCTGTCATTAGAAGACAATGCCCACATTTAGGGTGTGTCTTCCAGCTTCAAATGATCCAGTCAAGAAGGTCTCTCTCATTTTAGTTAATCCGAGATCCAGTCAAGTTGACAACCAGGATTAGCCATCACACCAAATCAGGCACTACCAAATATACCCTTTTGATTTATTTTTTCAGATTTAAATTTAACATATGACATTTCCTTCAACCTGGCTTGTTCCTTTAAAGTGCTCTGTTCATTTGACACCCATAGTCATACAATGTAAATCTATTCTCTCTGTTATGTGTGCTAAGGGAAGTATTAATGGCCAGCACTGTTTATGCAAAGTTTTATTTCAGGGATGCTTATCAAATACCTTTGTGACATGATGCATTTTAATTCTAACAACATAAAATCAAGATTTTAGGTTTATTACTTTAACTTATGCAAGGGGCTAAATTTTATTTAGAAATGTAGGTCCCCAATCCCACTAGTATATACAATTTTTATTTCTATAGTGTTATATTTCATACCCTGAAGGAAAGGACTGATACCTATCATTTGTAAAATAATGAAGTTCACACTTTCTCATGTCACATTCATTCTTGTTTATCTTGGTTCAGATTCTAGCCTCTGACATCATTTGCATTTATTTTTCTACTGTGTTAATGTGCCATCCTTAAAGAAATACCAGGATCTCTGACACCTCTTCATGACTGTTATGAAGACAATGTCAAGGATGAATCCCACAGCCACTGAGAAGCCTGTTTTACTCCTATTCATAACTACCACAGTGCTGAGTTTAGCCTTGCCTTTGGGATTGGAAGAGTAATATCCTGTGTCTTATTAAGTGATCCCTGTCTCCCCGCTTCTTCCTCTTTCAATCCTTTCCATCCTCTCTCTCCCTCTCATTCATTCCTTCCCTCTAGTCCTCGCTCTCCTCTTCACTTCTATACATATCCACCGCAAAGTCTCTGGCTGGACTCTGTCATTACAACATAGAATTTTTACTCGTATCTTCATTCTGACTTTTTCTGGCTGTGGTCTCACCATGCATATATCTGTGTAAGTGCCTGCCTGTTGCTGAGGTTGTACAGAGTGGTGCCTCAGATACAAACCCAGTCCATGATTCTAATCACGGGGATTGTCTCCCCCTTTTTGCTGTTTTCTGTCTTTTGGAAGCCTTCTTCTCCTTCTACAGTGTGTGGGTCAAGCCTACACCTTCTCAACGTCTATCTTACACTTTCTGTCATGATACTTGGAGATGCTGACTCTTTTTAATTATCGTCATCAACTATCTATTTGTAAAAGGGCGAGCTTTATTATTAACATAATATTCATAATAATGTGATTATCATCAATCTGTTAGAAGTCATAGCATCAAGAGTTCAATTAGAACTATTAAGCCTCCTGTGGTGATGAAACAATAGATAAGTAAAAATCACAAGTATCAAGCCACTACTATCCCACCCTCTTCAATGGAAAATAAAGCCTCTATCAAGCCAACCCTGCCAAGTTGCTATTGATTATCATCATCTCCAAAAATGGTGACTCATGGAATCAATCACTATTGATTTAACATTTCCAAATGCTGTGTTACAAAGCTGAGCATTTGGAGAATAATCCATAAACTTCTATCAGACAAGATTTTAAGAGTGTGGAAATGAAAAATTAAATTAAAAGAAAAAGGGGGGGCTGGAGATGGAGAGATAGCTCAGTGGTTAACAGTACTGATTGTTCTTGTAAAGGACTTGAATTCAGTTCCCAGTACTCACGTAATGGATAACAACCATTCCTAACTCCAATTCTAAGGAACCTGACACCCTTTTCTGGCCTCCACAGGCATTGCATGCATAGGTGTACTTACATACATGCTGGCAAAATACTCATACACAGAAAATAAAAATAAATAATTTTTTAAATTAAAAACCAAAAAGATCATGGAAATGTTTGGATCCCAATTGATTTCTCCAAAATGTTCAACATTATTTTAAAAAGAAAAAATAATTTGTATTTTGGAGGTTAGAAGATTGTCTTCATCATATCAGATACTTTATTTACATTAATTCTCACTGTAACTCTAAACTCTCAAATCATCTCCATTTTATAGATGAGGGCACCAAATCTCAAATGACAGTTATAAAAAGAAATTAAAGAGCACGCTGGCTGGGGAGATGGGTCAGTTGGTACAGTGCTGGCAGGCAAGTTGGGCATGGATGGTAGCTAGGAGGGCAGAGGCAAGAGGATCTCTGTGGTTTACTGACCAGATGCTTTCAACCAGTTAGTGAGTTCTAGGACCATGAGAGACCTTGTCTCAAACAACAAGGTGAATGGCTCCTGGGGAAAGTCAACTGAGGATGTTGTCTGGCCTCCTCATGCACACACACATACACAGTGCACGTGTATCTACCAGCCCAAATACACATGTGCACACAGAACCTAGCTCATGTATAAGTAGAGCCAAATGACCTCAGTGGCAGAAAGAAAACGTCCTGGCATGATATTGGCCTTATAACTTCCTAGGTTTATAACCTTGAGCAAGTTGCTTAACTCACTTCCAATGGTTTTCCTCATCTGTAAAATGCACATTAGGATAGTGAAAATCCCTTAGAATTGTCTTCCAGATGAAGTATAAAGTTCTTTGCTGTTGAATGAACCTTTTCTGTGGAGACCAGAATGGACATCTAGTCACTACAAATAGAGTACCAATGACACAGATTCCCCCTTAGTGAACCTTCCATACTCTATAAATTCTAGCATTTTCCAAGATCGCAAGATAATGTGCAGTTTTGAAAGAATGACATAAAGCTGAGGAGGGGTATAAGAGAGTGCTACGACCCTCCCCAGGCCAGGGTGACACAACCTTCCACAGGCTAGAGTGCTAAGACCCTCCACAGCCCAGGGTGCAGTGATCCTCCACAGTCCAGAGTGCAGTGACCCTCCACAGTCCGGGGTTCAATGACCTTCTACAGGCCAGGATGCAATGACCCTCCACAGGCCAGGGTGACATGGCCCTCCTCTGCCTTATCTTATAAGGAAACATCAACAAGCTGAAGAATTTTTGCAAATAATCACAGCTGAGCTGATGAAGATAGAAATGGCTGTTATGCTTAAAAGACAAAGTTCTATGACCTTAGCACAGTTTTAGTTACATAGAACAATTCTAATTATTGTGAATAATCATTGCTGTAGATGAAATCCTTCAGAGAAATTGGGCAGAAGTGATGTAGTGATTTAGAACAGCAGTTACGGATTGAATTCTTGTTTCCCAAGAGCAAGTTGGGTGGTTTGGAGTACATGTTAGCCCCTAACTGGTCTAAAGATGATAGGACGGCTCAGCATTGTTCAGACAATGCTCAAACCTTGTTCTTTAATTACTCCTAGTTTCTCCTACCACATAGTGTGCTTCATTTGCTTAAAATGATCGTGATAGTTGCTTCCATAACAAATGCTTTCCTGAGCATCAGATTGATGTCCCCCTTTGTCTCCAGTGTATCTCAGGCCTGTCTGCAGTAAAATACTCAACCCAAACAAGAGTATTTTTCACTCACAGCCAGCCTTTTATGAGTCCCACTGACAGCTCCTTAATAAATAATGCATTTCTAAATGTCCCAAGCTTTCCTCCTTATTAATAATTCCAGTAGCTTTCCCATAGCTGAGGGTTTTATTTGGTCACTGACTAGATTTTTTTTCTTGCCTGGGTCTCCTATTTTATGTTTTTAGACAAATATCTAGATTTAGACCTTACAACAGTGATCTGTTCCTAGCAAGTGTTCAGAAGCTGTGAGTTAGTGCACAGTGTGTATTCAAATGTATAACTCAGGCATTTATTACTGTCTACACCTCTCACTCCTTTGCTATGGAAACAAAAGAAAATCTTTGACTCCCCTGAGAGAACCTTAGCAATGGCTCTGGAGAGATAATTGGCATGATGTTTAAAAAATGTATTCCATTTCTGCCTAAACATGGGAACTTTACTTTGGACATTTATTTTCAACAAACATGCACTTACCTACCTGTAATACTAAGGAACTATAACTAATGCATTCTTAATGATATACCTGTTATCAAAATGCTTTGTGTTCAATGAATTCAGGAACACACACACACACCTCACTTCACAATATATTTCCTAGTACTTTCACTAACACTGACTGGTACTATCCACTGTTGTTTGTTCCTTGCCATATGTACAGCCATGCCGAGTGCCCACACCAGGCCATACACCATGCACGCACTCTCTATAGGAGTCTCTTCTTGTTTCCTTATTATAATTTCTTGTAAATATATTGTACATTTTTGCCATGGAAGAAGACATTCGCTTAGTCATACAACATTTAATAAGTCGTTTATCTAAGGAAAAGACACGAAAATATTTTCTCATTCATTTGTGTCTATTTGTATTTCATCTTCTGTGTGTGTTGTGTATTTTTTTGATGGAAGCTTCACAAGCCGGTAAACATATTTTTGGTTTCTTTATATTATCTTTGCTGACAGCCAGATCATTACAGAGAGTTTGTGCTACTAAATTATAGCCTTCAAAAGAAGAGTGTGTACTTTCACCATGATAGGAAGCTTATTGAAGTAAGTACCTCCTTCTAGAAAAATTAAACATCTTAAGTACTGACTATAATTCAGCAGATAATTTGTATCATGAGGGCCTTTGTACTACATACTTACTTTATGAAAGGGTAGGAGATTATTTAAAAAAATCTAAGCCTACCAGAATTCTGGGAAGATTTGCCTTGGCAAGCAATTGAGATAATGCTGTTGTGTCATGCAGACCTTTCAGAATGTTCCCCATTCCCCACCATGTCCCCTGACCTGCCCTCTCCAGTGCAGACTCATCAACCTCCACCTTTCATCATCTGCTGTCATATGACCCCACAGCTCTGCACTGCTGACAGGACTATTCCAAGCATAAAAGTTGCACGGAATACCGACTCCCAGAGTTCCCTGGCTGACATCATGCCTCCCCCCCTCCGTCCCCCTTCTGTCTTGGCACATGGCTGACTGACTGTGCTGGATAGCTTTAATTGTTAACTCACCTGGGTAGAGGTAACCTCAGTTGAGGAATTTCTTTCATTGGATTGGCTGGTGGCCATGTCTGTGGGGTATTTTCTTGATTGTTTAGTGATGTCAGAGGGCCCAGCCCACTGTGGGTGGTGCCACCCCAGGGCAGGTGGTCCTGTATTGTTTAAGAAAGCAGGCTAAACATGGGCCAGAGGAACAAGCCAGTAAGCAGATTCCTCCATGGTCTGTGCTCCAGGTTCCTACCCAGGCCCAGAGTTCCTGCCTTGGCTTCCCTGTATGATGGACTGAGCTGTAAGCCAAATAAACCCTTTCCTCCCCAAGTTGGTTTTGGTCATTGTTTGGATCACAGCCATAGAAAGTAACTAGATGCTGACCCACTACTCTTGACCACCTTTGCTTCTGCTGCTTCAGCTCTCAGTCTCAGCTCCCCACTTCTATATGAGCATTCCCTTCACCTCTAAATAAAACTTACACTTGAATTCTTGAATCTGTGCCTACTTGGGAAAATCCAAACCAGGACACTTACATATGCAACTTATTTGAAAAGAAACATGCATTTATATTTTAATTATTGGAATGCATTCATTTTTACTAATTAGGCATTAATTTTACAGAGACTCATCATTGGCAACTAGAGTTCTTCATGTGACATCCCTAAAATTGCTTTATCTGTTTTTATTTCCCTTGAGAAGTATGCATAAGCAGCCTCATGCTGAGCAGGCTGAAGCTGCCTTGGCACTGAGAACCACTGTGCTCTGTTAGCAGGGATGCTGGGAAGTCAGATGAAAGCATCACTAAGAAATGCTGATGAAGAAGAATGCATCATCTTCTAATACTATGGAGAATTCAAGTTGTTACCCTTATCCTAAGGGTACAATGGGACAAAAAGCAAACTTACGTGCAAGTTCTGTAGACACAGCACCCATGGGACAAAAATGCAAACTTAAAGACACATTGAAACCCCATACCTGGTGTAATCCTCACTTGCTTTAGCTCTCAACTCAGGAATGAACCAGAGGCCCTGTCTGGGGAGTAACCAGCTGTCTGCAGTCAGATGCTGACAGCGGTTAGGATGGGCAACCTGACTCAGCAGAGACCAATGGTCTGAGCTACCCTGGAGACAATGTTGTCTCCTGATTATATATATCAGAGCTTGGTTTACCACTCATTTATAATTAGCATGCCAAACAGCTGTCCTTTCACTGGGAATTCAAGGCTAACACTACATGTTACCCAGGATATAGACCTCAGATTAGAAGTTGTGACCGCTTGTATTTTGGAGTTGAGGAGTTTTAAGTTTGGTGTGTGCTGACGTGGACCATATCAACCCTGTGAATCTGCCTCTCATGTGCTCTTTAGCCCCCACACTCTTCTGGCTTTGGTACCTGTTGAACATTGTTTGTGTTAGAAACTGCTGACATTGGATGAAGTTCATTTCTTTCAAGCTCACAGAGGCTTTTGTTGCATTTTAAATTCTTCTTTCATTTTCAATTTCAAACCACCTGTTTATGTCTCATATAAAGAAGTTCCTTTTGAACATGACAGAATATAGCCTCTCCCTGTATTACTATAGTGGCCTCTTAATTTGTGCACTTATATGTAGGACTGTTCTTTAAGGACAGCCTCTTTTTTTGCCAATAAGACCTTCCTAAGAACTAACTAGTCCATATTCTTTTGCTGAGGATCTTTCAATAGACCCATTCATGATAACTTATAAATTACATAATAGAGCTGTAATGTTACGCACAGTCTGCTTTCAGCCCCTCTGTATAGTTTTGCTTTCCTTAATCCTCCCTACTTTTGGTGTGGCAACATGGTATT
The DNA here is from genome assembly GCF_000622305.1 of Nannospalax galili. Taxonomy (NCBI): domain Eukaryota; kingdom Metazoa; phylum Chordata; class Mammalia; order Rodentia; family Spalacidae; genus Nannospalax; species Nannospalax galili. Next base: position 878,501 of record NW_008346555.1, on the reverse strand, counting down.
CATTGTTGGTTTCTTGAATATTTCTGGTTTTGTTTTAGACACTCTCTGCTGCTACTTAGACCTGTGCTCTTCTATGTATGATATTCTCACCATCCCCATCTCCACCAATCACCTCTCATTCTCTCCACCTCCTCTCCTCTTATCTTTCTCTTCCTCTTTCTCTCCCTCCTTCTACTTCTGCAAGAAGTGATTTGTGCATAGGATTGTGTAAGAATCAAGGAAAGTGTGGGTACAACTCACCTTGATTAGTAAAGAAGTTCAGCGAGGAATCTCTGGAAGTCTTCAGAGTTGACTGAAGAATAAAAGTTAATTTAAAAAATTTTTAATGAGTATATTTGCTGAGTACATGACAAATTCAAGAGCACAGCTTACAGAGTGACATTTAATTACCCTTCTGCTTTTGAGGTAGAGGTACTGGTTCTTCTGGAAGGTACTCAAGTTTTTGTATTTTCTCGTATGAGTGGAATGATATTCAGTATCAACATTGTCCAAAAGAAAAATGAAGTAAGTTACATGTACTTTAAATTTTGTAGACGTCCCAGTCAATGGTAAAAAGAAAATGTGAGACAAAGGAGAAATAATGAGAGGAAAACAGGCTGTGCAGAGAGGTCATCATCCTCCTCCTCAGAGAACAGGCTGTGCAGAGAGAAGGTCATCACCATCCTCCTCAGAGAACAGGCTGTGAAGAGAGAAGGTCATCCTCCTCCTCCTCAGAGAAGACGATGTGCAGAGAGAAGGTCATCACCATCCTCCTCAGAGAACAGGCTGTGCATAGAGAAGGTCATCCTCCTCCCCCTCAGAGAACACGATGTACAGAGAGAAGGTCATCGCCATCCTCCTCAGAGAACAGGCCATGCAGAGAGAAGGTCATCACCATCCTCCTCAGAGAACAGGCTGTGCAGAGAGAAGGTCATCACCATCCTCCTCAGAGAACAGGCTGTGCAGAGAGAAGGTCATCGCCATCCTCCTCAGAGAACAGGCTGTGCATAGAGAAGGTCATCCTCCTCCCCCTCAGAGAACACGATGTACAGAGAGAAGGTCATCGCCATCCTCCTCAGAGAACAGGCCATGCAGAGAGAAGGTCATCACCATCCTCCTCAGAGAACAGGCTGTGCAGAGAGAAGGGATTCTAGGTTGTTACCATCTTGCTCTATGGCTACTCCACATGCCAGTGGTATCATATGGCTGACCTCATTCATGGTAAACAGGAATGAGCTCCCAGGTTGTCTTGCTCATTATGGTATGCTGGCACACTATTCCTCAGGAGACATGCATAAATATCTATTTACCCCAGATAGGGAACCAACAGTGGAACAAAGTAATGGTATCACCAAAATCCACCTTGGTTAACCAATGAATTTTATTGAGATTATTTACAGGAGTATAGGTGAAAGGTTACTTATTGGATCAAAAGTGACTCAAAGATAACTGTATCACCAGAAGCCCATGGTGGCATGGGTGATGGTTCACCAAACCTGGACATCTTCAGTGCACTGCACAACCTGCAGGCAGCTTAACTGTTTGTGGAGTATCTCTTCAGGCAGCTCCATGATCTGAACCTCTTCCAGGCAGCTCCGCTGGTCTCTGTTTTTTAAAGGCAATAAGGCTTATCAGAGAGTGACTCTCAGAAGTTCTTAGGGTGCTTATACACTTGGGCTTATGAATCCAGTCAGTTTCAGGGACTTCCTGAAGCTTCTAAATTGTTTAATCCCTGATTATCATCTCTTTAGAACATCCTGTTTCATAAGAAGCTTCCTTACAGAAATGAAACGTTTCATTTCCCTTTAGAACATCCTGTGCCATAATGAGCATCTCTCTAAGATGGAAGGTTTGATCTCATGAAATTGCTACATAACAGCATCAGACCCCATAGGATGGGGAACAGATTCAAGGAAACAAGTGATATGCCAAATCACTGGCCAGCTATTTCCTTGCTTGACTTCTTTCTAGTGGTGTTAGTCCTGCCTCATTAGGTAGGAAGAATCATGCAATGTACTTTCACAAAATATATCCTTATACTGTGAGGGACTTTGATCATTGAAACTGAGAGTTTGACAGGCTTCCTGAAGTCTTCCTGGCATTCTCTTCACTTAAAATCAGCAACAAAAAAGTCTTTGATTCAACTTCTTATAGATAATTGAATGGAAAGAAAGTTTAGCTTTGCCCAAAAGCATTTATCACAGATAAAACTGAATCATCTTCTTATTAAAAATACATTGACCTGTGGTGGCCAGAAGATGCAGTGTTAAAAATATAATTAACAAAATGAATCACATCTAATAACAGCATTTGGGAAGCTAAAATCCTATAAGAAATGCTATTTAAATTTATAAAATTTGTATAGTCCAAATATCCCAGATGCTTGAGCCTGTCTATGACATTTTCACGCTGACCCCAGGAAAGAAATGTGAGTCTCTTTTATTCAGAAAGAGATTGCAAAAAATGGTAGGAAGGACTGTGTTCTCATGGTAGACCAGGATGAAGAGAAGGAGGGTGTGCTCTCTACTTTGTGGAGGATGCAAAGCTTCTCAGAACTCTGGCAGCATGAGAAAGTTTGGGCCGTTGCTTGTGTTACTTGCTCTAGCTCCACCAAACTTAGAAAGACACACCAGGAAATTCACGGCTTTGAAGCCAGAAGCCACATGGTAGACAACAGCCTGATTGATATTACATGAAAATACTCATGAGAGCAGAAGTTAAAAAACTGTTAAATCTAGATGCAAGGCAGACATTCCAACCATCTCACTTCCATCCAGTCACCATTCACATGCTCTGGAGCCACCTTAGTGGAGGTAGTCTATTATACGCTAGTTCCAAATAGTGAGGCAATTTCCTTCAATATGCCTGCATTCTGCTTACCACAGCTTCTGTTCTTGCTTTCCCTTGCTAAGTAGAATAACTTGATCCCCTTTCCACTGGTGGTCAGTTCAACAATGATGCAGTTAATTTATGCCCTCTTCCCTGAATTCTGTCTACTGCACTGCTGGGATAGTACATTGCTAATAGTACTGGTGAGATGGTATAGACAGATATACAGGATCTTCAGTAAATGCTTACCACTCTCACTATCAGGTAAAGATAATCCTAAATCTTTTGTGTCTAGAATGAATGTTCCCCAAATTCTTATCTGAATAGATCTCCTGGATGTGCATATCCTTCCAAAACATCTATCCGGGTACTGGGTTTGGCCGGATGGGCAGTACAGAGTGGTCTGCATCTGAGTGTTGCCTTCTGAGAGCTGTAATTCTGTTTTATTTATATGACCAGGTGACCACTTCTTTCATTTGTGCCCTTTGTGGATTTGCCATTTATTTAAGGTCAAATTTTGTATTTATTTCTCATAATGTTTATTTTGCTTAAGTTCATCCGTTTTCTTAAACTGCTGTGTACAGTTCCCATTTTTCTAGCACTGTTTTTTACAAAAAGATGAAGACCAGATGAGCATGCCACTTATTTCAAGCATCCATTTCAAGTGATTCTCCATACGAACAGAATCTCAGCTAAGGACTTGGCTTATTTTTCCTTTTTCCTGGCTGGGGGATGGAATCCAGGACTTCTGATATGTTAAAGAAGGACTCTACCACTGATCTTACCGTCAGCTCAGGATTTATACATTTCCTGAACTATGCTCTCCATGACCCATGTTGTTCCTGGAGAGACAAAGGTCTCTTCATTTATAGTGTTCTAAAGCTTTGCTTCACTAACAGCTGTGTTCCAGCCAATATCACTGAGAGGAACTATAAAAAATCAGTGTTCCTTTGGATAGAATTGGGGTCTGCTGTTAATGTTTCCAGTAGTATGTTGGGTTACTGTCTGGAAGAGCCTTTATCCATCCTAGCCAAGAACTCGACTGAAGGTATCGCCTGTCTGGCTTTGCTGTTTGTCTAGTAACTTTTAGTTATGTATATGTATGCTCTTATGATATTATGTTGGCCCCTTCAATCTTTGGTTATACTTTTGGGTATTTAAAGACAGACCATTGGACCAGATAAACTGATTTGTTTTTACTCTTGAGGTCGTTTGAGGACCTGTTCCTCAGGGGTCCCATGGGATTGGGAGGAGCCCCTGGCTCCTTTCTTCTACCAGTTCCATCTATGTGAAGATAAGTCAAAGGTCCTGCTCGACCATTGTTGGCTTCTCTTGGAAGCATGGAGGAAATGATTCCTCCGTGTTGACCCTCCTCTTTATAGACTGGACACTGGTTCAAGTCCATCTGGTCGGGTCTCCTTGGCCTCCTCCCCAATTCTATCCAAAGGAATACTGACAATGGATTGCTGTAGATGAGGAACAGCTGATCCTCCTGGAACAGGGACCTCTGGCTGACTAGATTTATCAGAAGGACAGATGGGGGCAATAGATGGGGGTCCTGACAACACAGTGGACATTGGCAGGGATGACAGAGTATGGAGGCTCTAGAGGGAGAAGAAGGCTGTTTATCTGACGAGTTTATATTCATACTCAGATGCCACGGAACTCAGAAAGTAAGTGACTGTGACCAGTAATAGTCATATATATAGAGATTAGAAATGCATGTGAAAACGTCTCAATGTCAGTTGCCTTAAAATGAATTTTTCTGTATGAAACTGTATTTTAACAACGAAGTGGAGATCTTTTCTAAACATTAAAACCTCATTTAATTTTATGTCTTGTAGAGTTTATAATCAGTAAAAGATTGTACAAGCGTAATAATTCCTCTGTAAACCTAAAAATGTACAGCCGATTTTGAAAGAGATGTACCCTAGCTCAGAAAAATGTTATTGAATAGGTTAATGCTGTTGTAATGAAATGCTTCTTTTAATTAAAATAAAAAAAAATCAGTGTTAATCAGTGCAGGCCCTACCATGAGCTACAGAATAAGGAATTCACAATAAATGATTGAAGAAATGTCCTCAGTGGGATTTCCTTCCTTGTCACCTTACAGTCTATATTTTACATTTGTGGATAAGGTGATGTGATCCACCATTGCAAATGAACAGCGCTGTCTTTACTTACTGACTTGCTAAAGGCATTTTAATTTTCACCACAGGAGTGTCTACGTTTCCATCTCTTAGCAAATATATGTCTTTTGGCACTTGAATCTCCAGGCTGTGAATTCAGCACTTAAATTGATTTGCCTCTTTTTTTAAAAAAAAAAGAAAAAAATATCACCAGGAACAAAGGAAGCAATCAATTCTACATCAGTGAAAGAGCTAAGGTTTCACCTTCTAGTTGGATTATTCCTGCACATCATTTTTGAAAAGGTAATTGGAAAATTATGCATTTAGGTGGTGAAAGACTTGTTCAGTGAAGTACCCAACAAGAAACATTTAATTCCCTGTCTCTTAGGCAAAGCATTTGCTCAGAATTCAGACACAGTCTGGCATTGAACATAGAGCATTAGAAAAGATGAGATTAGGAGAGAATGTAAGTCTAGGTTGAGATTTTCCTTCTTTGTGGGTGATATTTGCTATGGTTTAAAGGACTAAAAAAAATTAAATAAATAAAAAGCCAGGCATGGTAGCTTATGCTTATAATTCTACCATAAGAAGCCAGAGACAGGTTGATTACAGGGGCTTGCTGGGAAGTCAGTATTTTTAAATTCATGAGCTCCGGGTTCACTGAGAGACCTTGTATGCTTGTGACCTCTGGCCTCCACTCACATATACATGGGAACACACATACACACACACACACACATACACACACACACACACACACACATACACACACACACACACACACACATACACACACACACACACACACACATACACACACACACACACACACACATACACACACACACACACACACACATACACACACACACACACACACACATACACACACACACACACACACACACACATACACACTCACACACACAAAACTGTTGGACTGCTGGAGATTTCCATACTGTTTAAATGTGTAGAAAAGATACAAGAATATGTCTCACATACCTGGAGGTTGTCTCATATGGAAAGTAGGAATATCTCTCTTATCAAGGGGAAATGTTGTCCAGAGAGAAGCCATAAGTTGCAGAGGTACATTGACCAGCATGAAGCAAGCAGCAGATGCCCCTGGTTTCGGAGGCTCAGAATATTAGGCAGATTACCAACTCCTCAAGCACAACCTGGAGGAACTGTGTTCCTAAGAAAGACTGTACAAGACTATGCACAGCTGAGAACAGTTGTAGAAATCCTCACATTGGAAAGGGAGCTTAGGCTCTGCCTGTACATGCCTCAAGGACAAGTGGGGCCAGCTGTGTCTCAGTGATATTCGGTCAGAGTAACACGGGTGAGTTTCTGCAAATAGTAACACAGTGAGTTCAGAGTCTAGAGGGGAGTATAGATCCACTGAAGGTGATCCCCAAGCCTCAGAGGACAAACAAGCCAATGCTGGCCCAAATCTAAACTATAAGTATTTTCCCTTGACAGGACTTGAATCTATTCTTCAAAGGAAAATAAAAAATGAAAAAGTTTTTAAAGTATGAAAAAAATCTTCAAAAGTCACCTAAGTAACCAAATAAAAAGAAGCTATGAATTATAAAACCAAGATAACTTTAAGAAGTGAGAAGGGAATAGGAGAGATAAATGAGCTCAGACAACAATACTTAAAAATATATACTGGTTTGCAATCTCACTACATTTAGTTTGGTTTGTGCATTTGAGTGAATGTGTGTGACATGCACATATGTATGTGCATATTCATACACATGTGTATGGAGGCCAGAGGCCAACCTTGGCATTGGCACATCATCTACCTCATTTTAAGACAGGTCTCTTTGTCCTAGAGCTTGCCAATTAAGCTAGATTGGCTGACCATTGAACCACTGGGACCCACCTAGCATGGTGGCTTCCCCCATTGCTAATATAATAAGTGGGCATCATCATGCCTAGATTTTTACGTGTGTTCTAGGGGGAAAAATCATTTACTCATGTTTGCAAGGCAAGCACATTCCCAACTATACCATTTCTTCAGCCTCTAAATTTAGTTTTAAAATATTGATCCCACTGAATGTTTTTATCTAAGCTTCCAGATGAATTATCAAAGGGTTATATTGTATGAACTGAGGGGAACACAGACTGCCAAGGAGCGAGGAGAGACAAAGCAAAGTCACACTGTGAACTCAGTTGTCCATCAGCTAAAACCACAGGCACAAAACATCACAGAAGGTCCGAGGTCAGAGCAGAACAAAGCAGCAATCAATAACATAATGAACGCAGCATTAAAATGGTGTGAGAAAAAGTCAATGGTCAATTTAGCAAAAAAAAAAAAATCTCATTAATTTTGAGTAATTTTCTTTTGCTTTTTAGGCGTGGGTTGGTAGACAATAAGGAAAATCTTTAAAGAAGCTGATAAACATACCGTCCTATGAAAATGTCTGACAATTAATTATGTTTTCTCATCTGTCAAGATGTGGTTCCTTTCCAAAAACAATTCTTCTCCAGTGACAATGAACCTCTATGTCTCACAGGCTCCTCAGAAAATTGTTCTTAAATCAAGTCTGGCAGATTTCCTTTAAGTTAAATAGTATGCAAAATCTTGAATGGGCTCCTTCACTTACAGATTTGCATAATTGTGTAAAATTATAAGTAAATTACATGTTACAAAATGTACACCAAAGTGGTGCTTGTGCAGAAGTACCACACTGCATGAGCGACGGAAGGTACCTGTGTGGAATACCAGCGAAGACTGGATCTTAGTCATACAGCTGTGAAACTGAAACTGAGTAGAACTAGGACTAGCAGTGTTCAATGCATGTTGTCTTAGAAATACCATATTTTGTTGTAGCAATCTCTCCTGATTCTAAGAGAACTGGTTTCTGTAAACTGAATTCATTGTTATATTCTTCCCAAGTGGGTGCTGATTTAGATTGCCATTCATGCACAAATTATTCTCTAAGTGTAACTGGTTTGGTAGAAGGGCTATTAATGCCCAGATTTAGTGCAACAGCTTGCTCACTGGGAGTCCCTTTTTGGTATCAGCCTCTACTTAAATTACCCGTTGGGGGACCATTCTTCTGAAAAGCTCTTTCCACTTGATGGACCTGAAAGGTGTGGATGAGTCTGTATGCCTAGTTTTTTCAGCATTAATTATTCTTTGCTTCTGTGGTGGCCAAAGGGGAACTTATTTCTCATCTCAAAGGAAGGATTAACTCATTTTAACCATTTCATGGCTATTTTCAGTCAATGGTTATTAAGAAATGACTTATCTGCTGGGCATGATGGCACACACCTTTAATCCCAACACTCAGGCAGCAGAGGCAGGCAGATCTCTGTGAGTTCAAGACCAGTCTGGTCTGTATAGTGAGTTCTAGGCCAGGTGGGGCCTTTTTGTCTCAAAAAGGAAAAAAAAAAATAAAAAAGGCTTATCAGTAAATCTTTGAGTGACTTACAAAATATTTATTAAACACTGTCAAATATAGCAACCACAGCGTTCATTGTAAAGGATACCACCAAAATTTACTTATTTTAAAATTGGGTTACAGATCAGTGATACAGCACTGATGTGCAAGGATATGCAAAGCCTTTGGTTTCAATCCACATACCAATAAAACAAAACATTGTAGAGGATCTACTTTCAAACCATCAATATGCTGCTTTCACATCTTACTATTTTTTAAGACAACACTCACATTTTATGGATAGCTTGGTCTCTAGAAATACCATAGAAGTTTGAAGTCAATCAGTGGGAATCACTTTGGAGAATGAACAGTATCTTGACAGAAGAGGACAGGCAGATACTTGTCGGGCCTTTTAACGTGAAAACATTTTTTCCAGCAAGTATAACCTGTATCTTCAAATACTTTCTTACTAGTTTGTTGGCATCAACCTAAGTCTAGAAAGTAAAATTCTGGGGAACTAAAAATAATAATGAGAATTTAGAGTTTGGGTCGTTTTTACTCTGCAACCCAAAACATGCTGCAATAAACATGGATATTTAGGAATCTTTATTGTAAACTGACTTCTGTTCCATTGGGTATTCGCCCAGGGGTGATATAGCAGAATCATATGGAATTTCTATTTTATTTTATTTCTTTTTTTTCTTTTTAAATTTTTATTGAGCTTTTAAAATTTCATACATTTCCCATTCAAATCCAGAACCCCTCCCCCATCCATGTCTCCCCCACTCCCCCACCGAACCCTATGCACTCTGTCATACATACTGAGTCCTGTTCATTTAGGTGTTTGTACACAAATGTCCTTCCGTGTAAATGCATCCACTGCAGTCTAGTTAGCCCATCCAGTGGTCATATGTAAATCATACTCTTCCCTCACCCAACAGCAATCAGTCTCAAACAGTTCTCAATCTAGTGCTGGCCCACCACCTATTTCTCACCTCCCCTTTGGGCCCTCATTTTATTGAGCTGACATGGGTCCTGCATTTGATGCCACCGCTGCCGCAGGCTCACATGAGCAAGCTCTAGTGGCCTGGAAGCCTCCACCTCATGCGTTCATGAACCAGCCCTGGCTCTTACAATCTTTCTGCTTCCTCTTCTGCAATGGCCCCTGAGCCGTGGGTGGGTGATGTTCCATATAGGAGTCCCATCCTACACTCTACAGTCTCTTATTTCCCAAAACTTGACCAGTTGTGGTCCTCTGTGTGTATTATACTCTGATGTACATGGAAGTCTCACTGGTGAGCGTTGAGGGCTGCATTAACCCTCTTTCTATACCTTATTTCACTATGTTCCATGAGCCTTGGTTGTACAGATTTGACTGCAGATGTGTCACCTCGTACTGGGCATCTCTCAGGTGTGTGTTCTCTGTGCCTGACCAGATGTGCAACTCTGCAGTAGCCTCCATCTGTTGCAAAAAGAAGCTTCTTTGATGAGTGCTGTACAACATGTTTGTCACTTTAAGGGAGGTCTCTTCTATCTAATTTTATTTCTAAATGTGTAATTTTATTGAATTTTTATGCATTTAATACAATAAACCTTAATCATAACCACAACTGCTCTATCCAGGGATGCATACTCTATAGTCTCTTATTCTCTACATCTTGACCAGTTGTGGCCTATTGTGTGTATCACAGTCTGTTGAGTGAGGAAGCATCCCTGTGTGTGTGACCAGTTGTAGAACTCTGTAATAGCCACCATCTGTTGCCAAAAGAAGTTTCTTTGATTAGTTGTATATGGCACATTTGTCTGTCAATATAAGGATTCATATTGAGCACACAGTAAGAAATTTCATTTGTCTAGAGATATGTCAGAGATAAGGTTGTCTCTAGAATCTCTCCACTCATGTGACTCATTAGACTTTATTTACAGTGTTGGGGAAGGGAGAATCAGTCTTTCAAGGATGGGACTCTTGGTAGGTTCACTAGGCTACAGTAGATGGACCTACACTGAAGGACATTTAGAGACACAAATTAAACTCTATAGGTAGTATACATGCTTGTGTGTGTGTGTGTGTGTGTGTGTGTGTGTGTGTATGTGTGTTAGTACATATATACATTCTATAGGCCTTGTAATATATGTGTGTATATATAATGTGTAAGAGTACATTAAATTGGGCATGGGGCAGTAAGGGGAGATGAAGATAGAAGAGGGAATCTAAATATGATCAAACTATATTACAATCTCAATAATTCAATAAAATAATTTTTGAAGAAATAAAAAAATTAAAGGAATCTCCACACAGTTTTTCATATTGTCTCTACTAATTTGCCTTTACATTTACAATTTGTAGGAGTTCATTTTCCCCACATCTCTACCAGCACTATTTTTCATTACTTTGAAATAAACTGTGTTGATTGGGGTGAGATGCAATCCCAGTGTGATGCACACATGTGGTACTTACCTGGTAGAGCCTATTTCTAAGCAAAGTACCTCTACTCCTGTGATCTGTTCTTCCTGCACAGAGAGCACATTAGTCTATGTGACAGGGAGTTCTACATGACGCCCCGTGACATCCTGTTGCTTACTGTTCTCTCATTCCCAGGGTTCATAAAAACTATAAACTTCTCAAGTGCAAACATCATGTATCTTATTTTCTTATTTTTATGTTTTTTTGGGTTCCTGACATGATCTCTTAACTCCAAGATGAATATTATTTGTCATAGTTATACTTAAACAGACACCATTGGAGGAAGAGGACTGTGAATGAATCGCAGCAACCATGTACTGTCTGCTGTGTTAACACATTGCTTTTGGGTCTTGGATCAATCCTCAACTTTGAGTTTCTGTTACAATGTTTGGAAATTTCCCATCATACCTATTACACAAGGCTGTGACTAAAGACACATTTAGAAAGACAGTATTGGCTGGAGATGTAGTCAGCATTTGAGTGCTTATGTAGCATGTGGAAGGCTCTGGGTTCAAACCCCAGCACCACCAAAAGAGACACATGGATGAAAGAAAAGCTTTAAGCTGGATATGGATGCTTACACATTTAATCATACCATTTGGGAGGTTGATGCAGAAGAATTGCTATGAGTTAAGGCCAGTTTGGGCTACCTCATAAATTCCAGGGAAGTCTGCCTTTCAGAGTGCAACCCTATTTCAAACAAATAAACATCAACAAAACAAAAAGGAAAGGATAACATTAGCACTGGATAATGTTTTGTTTTGTTTTGTTTTGAGATAAGGTCTCATTTCATAGACCCAGCTGGGCTGGTACTCAATGTGTAGACCAAGCTGACTTCAATCTCCCTACCTCCTGATTACTGGGATTAAAGGCATTTGCCATCAAAACCAGCCTAGCATAGGACCATTTCATCAGTCAATTTAGTAGAGGAAGAGTATAAGATTATTATAAAATAATTTAATAAAATAAGTATTTCTAGGGGCTGGAGAGATGGTGCAGTAATTAAGGGCACTAGTAGCCCTTCCAGTGTACCTGGGTTCAGAAATAGACATGTAAATGCTGGAAAGGTTAGGGTACTTGAGAGTGCTGGTCAACTGAATTCAATGCTCACTGGAGGGCTGCTGTTGCTGAGTTCTCAGCAAAAATACTGGAGCCTGGTGTCCATGGGTGATTGCTCAGGAAAAATGGAGCTTACCCCTCGTCCAACTTTTTCACCAGATGATAGGACAGTGCTGCCCACATGTAGAGAGGACCTTTTCCTCTCAGCTATTGTCATACATGTCAACCCTAATAGAAAACAGACACATCCAGGGGTGTTTCACGGATTCTAGACCTCTTGGTCCCGTGAAGTTGATGAGATCAGTCATCATCACAGCATCCTACCCAGGACTGGAATCTGCCTGATCCTGTCTGTCACTTAGAATGCATCGCCAAGGGCAAATGTATGCTTTTCAGGATCCACCAACTTCATGAAATCATAGGTCACACATATGAAAGTATGGTGTACGGATTTAATTAATTAGATGGGATAATGCTGCAATCTATTTGCATATTCACATAGCCAGAAAATCCTACTTAACTCCTTAAAGACTGTAAAATTGCACCTATGTTTACAGTGAGCTTTAAAAATAACAGGGCCAGGGAAGCACTGCATCCTATCACCGTGCAAGAGACATATACGGGCCTGGCGTATAAACCGTGATAACCCCAGAGTCTCTCAAGAACCTGAGGTGAACCGATACATCTATTCTTTAATCGGCTTGGACAGCTGTCTGCACAGCTGCATACTAGTGATTTGTCTCTGCCCAACCAAGTGGTCTAAGACATCTGTCTGTGCTGTTTCCCACTTCTGAGAAAATTAACAAGGTCATCAGGTCTGCATCTCAGCCAGAGGTGGGGAGGCGCCACCAGCACTGGAGGGCTGTGGTCCTGATTTGCTTGTCTGCTGTTGCATTGCAGGCACATGTTCTGAAAAATGCCTCGTTGTTTTCAGAGTGGACCCCTAGAACCTATGACACAGGAAACATCTTTTGTTTGGAGCAAGCACAGCATTCCATTCTCTGTTGCTTTCAAATGCTGGCAGGGGTCAGTGGAAAAGATGAATTTTGACTATGAAACAGGCAATCGATGCTGCCCTTTGGACCAACCTTCCTTGAGAACTGGGGACAAGAGCTAAGGCAAAGACTAGGATGTTGCTCAGGTGTGTAATAGCTGCAGAACTGATGTGATGAATGCTTTTGTTTGTTTGTTCTTCTTACCTGCCAAATCTACCTCCCTCTTCCCTGGTACCTTCACTGTGGGCTTCTATCTTCAGGCTTCCCATTCAAATCCCATTTATCCTTTACAAGGAGTCAAATATCACCCCGTGTACATTTGGAAAGTATTTTCAGTCTCTTCTTGTGGCTCTGTTATTGCCTTGTCTTGTGCTTATGTTTTTCAAGTCCCTGTTTTCACTTGTAATAAAGACTGAGATAACACCTTATTCATCTTTGTGTCTGACATGTTACAGTGGTAGTGAGTAACAAGGTCTCGGTACTTGTTGAATTATTTTATGCTCTTGTATGATTTATGGAAGAATCCACTAAAATCATTAAGGAGGTCCTATGTGTAAACATCTTGAAAAAAATATGGTTAAATTTCTACAGTATTCTTTAGTGGACAAGCACACTAAATATTTCTATATGCAAAATTATTACAGCATAATAATTTTAAATTTGGCAACTGAATATAAACTACCCCATTAATAACAGGGATAAATGTGTAAAATCAGGCATGAAATATCAGACAGGGTGCTGGCAAGCAGGAGAATTTGGGTGAAGGCCAGAAAGATGTATTTTGCAGACAGACTGTAGCTAGTGCACTCAAGATCATGTCTAAGGTATGTTGTCATTTCTAATTCCTGAATAGGGTTTCCCTTACTTCATTACAGAGCCATTAGAAAATTTTGTCAGATTTTCAGCCTGGTGTTTGCTGCTCAGAAGGTGGAAGAAAAGGGAAGAGCTTGAAGTAAAGGGTCTTAGAAGAGAGTCAACAGTAACACAGAGTCCAGGGACAGTAACACGGAGTCCAGGGACACTGGAGGGCTTGTGTGGATCTTGAGGCATTGTGATCAGAAACTCAAAAGATAGAAGAAATATCTCCACAAATGTTAGTACTTGCCAGGGCTCAGACCCACAAGTACCTGGTACAGAAGAGCTGGCTGAGCAAAATAATCAGAGGAATCAGACAAAACTCTAGAGAAACACTTCCTCTTGTCTAACCAGGCCATAAGTAGAAAAACTAAGGCTAGCCAAGGGGGAACTAATATTATAACATCTTTAATTGACTCCAAGACGACAGGGAGCACCTCAGTACACATTGCTGTGAATCAGAGTGGGACTGGTGGGGAGGGTATCTGAGGAGCAATCTTCTGTCAGAATATCCTATGCTCTCCCTGAGGATGTCTCAGCCCTTTTCCTCAAGCTGCCTAAGTGGAAAAAAAAAAAAAAAACAGTAAAAAGCCATCAAATATTCAGGCAATAAACACACACACACAAAATGCAAAAATAGATAGGCTTCCTCACTGCTGCTTGAGAGGAACGTACTTTTAGTCAGCTTGACATGAAGCGTTGTGTTTGCTGAGGGCAGTGGGAACCATCCTCCTGGTTCCCACTATGGCCACGGCAGCACATGTGTGATCTTTCATGGTGTATTGTGGGCATTGGGGGGGGAGTCTGGTGGTTAGATGTTCAACCCCAGAATGTGTACTGATACACAGAGCAAGGATGGGCTAAAGCAATAGGCTTCTGGCTCTATGGACTGGCAGGAGTAAATTATGGAGTTAGAAATAACTACTTCCATGTGACTCCACATTAAGAAGCAGTTTTAGAAGCTGTGCATAAATTTCAATTTTCTTTCTTATCATTATGGTATTTAGAGACATCTGTGAGGATGATGGAAAAGTAAAATTCTGTGCCACGCCATCCTTTATCAAAGTTGTGTCATTATTGGAGTGAGAGCCTAGATTAGAGTCTGGACACTGAGGTCTTCTATCTTGAGTGAATAACATTTCTATTTAGTGAATATGTTGCTATTGTCAAATTGCAGTAATTCTGAACTTCAGATTTCACACATGAAATAAAGTAGTAATTAATATATGTAACAAAACACTAACCCGTTTTTCACTTTCCCTAGAACATGTCAAGATTTCAAGAGCTTCAGGCAGCTTGCAGTTAGCTGGGAACATCTTCCTGGTGCTCTGTACTGGTCCTCCCTTCATCCGATGTCATTTCTCACACCACCTGTGTCTCACAATGGCCCTGCTCTTCTCCAGTATTCCTTGCTATGTGGTACCACCAGCCACCCTGTTTCCTATCTTCGTGTGTATGTGTGTGAATGTGTGTGTGTATGTGTGTGAATGTGTGTGTGTGTGTGTGTGTGTGTGTGTGTGTGTGTGTGTATGTATCTAGTGTTCTCCCTGTGGAAAGTTGGACTTCCCTTGTTCCTGGCCTGCTGGATAACTAACCTCAGGTCTATTTTAGAGGCAAGGTTTCTTTCATTTAAGCAGTATTTTTGTCTTTTTTAAATTTTCTGGATAAAAATTATCATTTCCTCGTTTTCACCTTAATAATACCTTCCTTCTAAACTGGGAAGGGAAGAAAGAGGCTAGACAGGGAGAGAGTGAGGAAAGATAAATAAAGCTTAGAAGGTGTAAAAAGCCAGAGGAAAATGTGTTAATTCAATACCCCTTTGAAAAATGCACATATAATATCTGAACATGAGTGTATGTATGTGCCTGAAGGCTATAGAGCAAGGATCACAGTGCCAGACAGGAGAAATCTGCCTTCTAGTTGTTGGCCAGGGTTGTCCAAGAGACTCCCCAAATAACACAGGCTATTACCGTAGCCCTTGGTTACATATCAGAACTTGAAGGTAAGTCCCTATTGCTGAAGACAAGACAAACTTTGGACATAGGACTTGGAGCAATGGAGCTGGAACTGACCTAGAAGCCTTGTCCCTGAAGACTACCTCTCATTGCTCAGGAGGATATTATACAAGCTGCTAAAGGAGAAAAATCAATCAATGGTCTAGTCCAACTCTATAGCCTAATAACCACAACAACTGGCACAGCAAGCTACTTCTATTAGTGCAGTGATGGCATTGCTATCTAGGTGGTAATCAACAGCTCTCTAATTGGATTTGGAGCCTGCAGCCGTCCGTTTGGGCTGCCTTCATGGTTGTCACCGCTGCCGCCCGATCCTGGACCCCAGGGTCGGTGAGGAGGCTGTGTCAGCAGAGCCGCATTCAGACACAGGAGACCAGGTTCAGTGACACAGATCTACTTTATTGAGGAAACAGCGAGCTTATATAGGGTTCTTAAGTCAGCCAGGAGAGCATACAATGATCAAGTCATACATGGGCAGATAGCTTAGGTTTTGATTTACAGTTTCATTTTACTGATTGAGACTAGTATTCCTGTAAATCATGTGATCAGCCCTGTGAGGGAGGGGTGGTTGGTTCCCTGGAGTTTGGGGGCCATCTTGTGTTCTAAGAATCTGTTTATCAAAGCAAACTAACATACTCCAACATCTTCCCCTTTTTCCTTAAAAGATGGGCTACTCTGAGGTCCAAACTGGAGGTCCAAACTGGGGCCATGGCAAGGCTGGTGTGATATGAAGAAGGAAGAGGTCTACTGGATGAAGCAATCTGAGGCAATGGCTAGACTATCTTGGAGTGTGCTCACAAGACCTGAATGGATAAGCCTGTTGGCATTGTCTCTTCTGAGCCAGGGCCTTCAAATATATTTTCAGTCTAGGACTCTCTAAGATCAACATCTTCATTGTCTGAGCCAAAATGGTCATCAGAAAGGCTCTCAGCAGGACAATCCACGTTGTTTTAGGCCTGTTGTATGGCTGTGGCCATGATTTTTATCCTTTTTAAATCTGGGTCTGGGCATGACTGGGGGTAGGGGTTAAGAAGCGAGGCAGTGCCATCATAAGTTGAATAGTAGCAAGCCAGTCTCTAATAAAGTTAAGAAAGGCTCTTAAAAGGATTGGGCCACAGGTTAAGGCCAGAAGGAGCAGGGCCAGAAGCCTGATTAAGGCAGAGAGGAGTGTTGTGAACCAAGGAGAAGAGTGGAATAGTGACTCACACCAGTTTTGGTTCTTCATCTTGGTCTGTTCTCTCTCTAAGATCCTTTTGCAGACTAAGCTCAAGGAGTCCCTTATGACACCAGAATGATTAGCATAGAGACAGCACTGTTCTCTTAGAGAAACACATAATCCTCCCTTGAAGGAGCAAGAGGTCCAGGCTCCTCCTATTTTGTAAGGTGACCTCAGTAAGGGAGGACAGGGAACTCTCAAGATGTTCTGTAGCAGTTTGTAATCCTTTTAAATCTGAATCAATAGCCATACTAAGGGCATTATAATTTTTGTCCTGTAGGATCAGTGCTGATGTTCCTAACCCTAGGGCACTGGCAATACTGATTCCCAAAAAGAGTGGTGCCAGCAATCACCAGGGCGGCTGCCCTATTATGGTGTGAATGTTCCAATGGGGAAAGCTTAAGGTCCATCTTGTCCCCTGATAAAGGTTGACTCTTGGGGTTAGCTGGACTTGCAGGCACCATGAGGGGGCAGATTGGTTGAGAGTGATTAAGTGGATACAACGAGTGAGCCCCAAAAAACAACCCCACCAGGCATTGGGAGGAGGTCGTAAGTAAGATTCATTAGAGGGGAGGTAGGCGGTCTGGTTACAGAGATGCTGATAGCGGGGTGGAATGGTGGAGCCCTGAGGGGTGACACAAAGGCCTTGTCCATAAATAGATTCCAGGGTCATCTTGGGGGCAGAAATATGCTATGGCAGTCAGAGTAGGTGTCTAGGAATGTATAGTTGCCCAGGATGGCCAATCCTTCATAGAATGGAGGGGCGGTGGAGAGGCATAGCCAGCAGTACTAAGTGTACCCGGCCTTAGAAGCATTAAGGACAGAGTAGATGGCAGAAAGCAGTCCCAAGAGGCCTTCAGTCCTAACAATGGGAGGGGAGGCAACATTCATAAAAGTAGGTGGGGAAGATAAGCTAGAGTGAGCTGGGCAAATCGAGGTGGATGGATGAGGGGGGGTAGGGAAGAAGTAAAAAGGGGGGGTTGTGCATGGAGGCACAAGTTTGGGAGTTTGAGGTAATGAAGGCACACATTAAGAGAAAAAGATCCCCTCAATGGGAGGGAACTCATGGGTAGCACTGTAAATGTAGCCAAATAAACAAGTCTGGAGAGGTCACAGATCCTATAGAAAACCCCATTTCTTCCATATCTCTAGAGAAATGAAATTTCTTACCATATGATAAATATGAATCCTTGTATTTACAGACAAATGTACCATAAGCCACTAATCAAAGAAGCTTCTTTTTGCAACAGATGAACACTGTTGCAAAGTTCCATAACTAGTCACACACAGAGAATCTATGTCTGAGAGATGCCCAGCCCTAAGTGACACATCTACACTGGAGCCGCTACATGGCTCATGGAACATGGTGAAATGGTACAGAGAATATTAATACACTCCTCAACTCTCACCAGTGAAGTTTCTTCATACAACAGAGTGCAATGCACCCAGAAAGTCACAACTGGCTACGTTTTAGAGAATAAGAGACTGCAGAGTGTATGTCCTTGGATAGGACTCCTATATTAAAACTCACCCATCCACAGTTCAGGGACCATTGCAGAAGAGGGGGCAGAAAGATTGTAAGAGCCAGGGTTGGTTCATGAAAATAAGGAAACAGAGGCTTTCAGGCCCCTGGCTGGAAAGTTGTTCATATGAACTTGCAGCAATGGTGACAGCATGCGCAGGACCCATGCTTACTCAATCAGAAAAGAAACCAGCATGGAGCAGGGAAAATGGGCAGCAGGCTCTAACCCTAGCCAAGAAACTATTGGCAGATGATCACTGCAGAATGCGGGAGAGTAGATCTTTAAGGAAGTGACTTCAGATAGGCTGACTAGACTCCAGTGGATGAACTTGCACTGAGGGACATCTGGGTACAAATGCTTGACAGGATAGGATTTAACATACATGACAGAATACCTGACATCTGATGTGGGGGGTTCTATGGGAGGGTAGGGAGGGGAGTTCTAAATTTCATTAAGATGTATTATATGAAACACACTAAACTAAATAAAAATATTAAAAATGAAAAAAAATTTATTTGGGTATCTTGTAACTTAAGAGTGTTTGGATGTTCAGCATGTAACAGAGAACTTAGTACACAGAACATGCTCAGCACCTTTACTAGAAAGGTAGGTCAGTGAATAGAGAGAAGGAAGCTGCAGAATTAAATTACTCAACTGAGCAATTTGTGCATCATTTTCACACACCACTTTTCAACCTGTTCTGTGACTAGCACCATGGGAAATGCTGAGGGAGAATGTGAGAACCCAGCCAGTACTTGAGGGATGACAGGTACAAGGAGAGACTTAAGAGAGACAGGCGGGGATCCTAGCACAGGTTCAGATGGAAAATTTAATGATGGTTTGCCTTTTGCTGATTCACAAGTTTCACTAAAGAGGATCCTTGCTAGTTGGAGTGGTCCATCAGTGTTCTGGTCTCTGCTTGGATGAGGGATGTAGAGCATAACATTCACAAAATTCTCCTCCATCCCTCAAACTCTTTACCTTTTCAGACAACCTGTACCCATCCTTCATTGAGGGCGGGAGTCTTTCTTCTGGGAGGTAACATTATCAGTATCTCCTTCTACAATCCCAACTCTAAGGACTAATCTTTATGATGCTTGAAAATATTTTCCTCTTCATGAGCTCTAGCAATCACAAAATTTCTCCTATGAACATACCAACATTGAAGATCACAGGTGTGCACATCACAAGGAGGTAGAGTTGGATGGTGCCTGCTGCCCTCATCTTTTCCTGTGGTCCAGTGAGTCCATACATGTCCATGAGCTTTGCTGGACATAGAAGGCTTTGGAGATTTGGTTCTTGCTTTAGAATTTAAGTGGTTGGCTATTGTCTTTCCAGGAGGGAAAACAAGGTTGGACAGAAGTGGGTGGTAAGTTCAAGTTCACAGGGGAAAAAAAGAATGAAAAACTTTTAATGATAATAAAGTAGAAATTGTGAGTGTCAGCTATGATTTATACAATGTTCAAGTGTATTGTAATAGAAATCAAATAAGACCGCCAGAATTCCCGGTCATTCTTTGGAACTCTGTATCCTATTGAAACTTAGAATTATCTGCTCAATTCAACTGTGAAAATCCAAGTACCTTTTGAGACAGACCACAGAGAGTGTGAAAGCCTCAGACAGCCAACAATTCCATTTTGCTGGGATTTGTAGCAAATCCTTGTTCAAACTAAGGCTATATTTTTACAAAGTGAAAACAACTAGTCAAATTAATTTTCAAAACAGTCATTCAAGGTTTTTGCCTCATGAATTAAGAAAGCAACTTCTGATAGACATATTTGAAACCCTCTATCATCCTTTTGTATATTTTATGGATAAATCTTTTGAAAAACTATGTATGTGAGTTAAGGGAAAAATTATCCTTACAGCAACAATTCATCACGTCATGATCACAGTGCTGGGATTCTTGACAAACAATATCTAGCTAAACCCAAGAAACAAATGATGCATAGCACGTGTTAGTTCTCCAGAGGTCTGAAGGACTTGAAAATACGGCCTTATGTGAACTGCGTCATATTGAACATCTATCGGGCTGATGCACACCTCTTAGTTTTATTTCTGATGTCCAGAAATGAAAAACATAAATCCATCTCTCAAAATCCACAGAGCAGCAATGTGACTCAAAGGATGCCTCCATTACTAATGTTTGCTTTCTTGCTGGTGTGTTCAGTGAAATTCTTGGCAGTATTTTAAATTCTATTTCCTCTTTCACAGGAAGACCTGAAATGTTTCCATGTAGACATGAGCCTGCTTTCACATGCTGAGAATAGATCCTTCCTGTTTTGTTTTCCTTTGCATATAAATGTGTCACTGAACACGAACAGCAATTTATTTTGGTCAGGGTTATTTTCCTGTCATTCTTTCTCCCTGAAGTGATACTGGAGACTCACACATTTCAAGTTGTACCCAGGTTCCCTGATGTAATTTTCAGTGGCTAACCTAGGCTATGTATGGACTTCAGCTTGAAACTACTTGGTTCAACCCAAATACTCTGTGATTTTGGTGTCTCCTTATCCAGTATTTGGAAAGAACAAATATATTTATATTTATTTTAGTTTCAAAGAATTTAAAGTGCCTTGGTACCACGTTTCATTGGTTCTTTGGCAGTGAATCTGGTGTTGGAGGACACCTGTTATCATTCAGAGCAATTAACTGAGAGAGGGAAAGAATGCATTGTATAGTCCCTAAAAGTAGTTGTTACAGAATGAGAATCACTTTAAGGGGATATGGAAATCTTCCTTTCAGGGGTATAAAAGACAACAGCTATAGAGTTTAGTGAGAGAAACTCCATGTCTGGTGCTCTCCTTCTGTAGCTGTCACTCTGACATGGCTCTGATGGCTTGACAACTGGGCGGGTTGTTTGAGTTTTGCTGCAGGTGAAATGGAGTATCCAGACCTGCAGTAATAATCCCAGGGCCATTGAACAGTTGTATAAACTTCCTGCAGACAGAGCAAGCTGTATAAACTTACTCAGGTTTCTCTTGTGTTGTTTGTTCTTGAATCCAAATTAGCTAATGCATGCAAAAAATGAAATCTTTTATATTAAAATTTTGACTTGAGCCAGGCATGGTGGTGCAAGCCTTCAATACCAGCACTCAGGAAGTGGAGGCAGATCAGGAGTTCAAGGCTACCCTATATAGTGAGTTCTGGGCCAGTCTATGGTACATAAGACCCTGTCTCAACTAACTAACAAACTGACTGACTAACTAAACAGACAAACAGACAAATAAAATGAGGATAGGAAGAAAACATTTGGCTTATAATACGGAATCCGTGAGTATAATGAGCATACTCAATGACTTTCAATGTAGGATATATATTTTCAGAGGATATTCAGTCTAAAAGCTGTTCATTCAGTGCTGAGAGTCAAAAGTTATAAAAGTGTTTGTTCAAGTCTGGTCCATAGTCTAGTAGCCCCTAGTGTGGCAGGTTGGTGGTCAGATACCTCACTGGTCTCTTCGGAACAGCCATTTTCACCAAGAGTCTACTGAGAGTTGTTGAAAACCATCCAGCTTCATTAAAATGAATGATGATGCTTATGTATGTATGGATGATTTTCTTTTGAGCTCTTGCTAGGTTAACCTTTATTCCTTCCTTAAAGAAACAAACACTTTTATTAACAAAAATTCATTATGGACCCTGAAGTATCCAAAATATGATTGGACTTTCAAGATTTTATAATTGCATTTCTGCACCACACAAAGGGATGAGCCTAAAGGACCTGATGGCTCAGTTTTTAAGAATTCAGAGTCCTGAAACTATGAACACATTGTATGTTTCAAAAGCTGTTTTTTTTTTTTTTTTTTTTTTTTTTTTTTCAGTTTTCCATAAGAAACTAGGTGGAGTGCCTTCAGCACTGGAGAATAACCCTGCTGTCTTAGAGAACCTGTCACTCAGGCACTGTCAGTGCTCTTCACTGCCCACTTTTGGCACTACCTGGACACTTGTAGTCAGTACTCTGTCACCCACTCTGAAACATGTTTGCACTAAATACTCTATAAATGAGCCTGAGCTGCATCATACACAGAGGCTGGTATTGTGGGGAAGGAGAGCTAGGGTGTGGCCTTTTGCAAAGATAAGATGAATTGCCTGGAGCTGACTTGCAAATAGTCAACCCAGTCAGCCATACAGACAGAGGCAGTATAAAATGGAGGTCAGCTGCTCATTCACCCAGTGAGTGATGAAGGGTTTGCAACTCTGAGCCTTTTATATGAAATGAGCTCCATGCTGGCAGGAGTGTGGGAGGGGCCTCAGCTCAGAGCACTGAAACCTGTACCTCATTATGATTCTGAAAGAAGTCTTGAAGTGTTTCTAGCCTAATCCTTGTTGTCTGTAGAGGGAAACTGATACAAATGAGCTTATCAGGTTGGCCAAAGTCTCCAGAGTTAGGTGGACAGATAGGATCAGAATTCAAGGCTCTAGCTTCTAAATCAGTATACGAGGGAAAAGTGATCACCACTTTCTTTTTCAATTTCCTTTTCCTAATGTTAGTTTTAGGTTCTACCTTCCCCCAAGCCCAGTGTGCCTGAGGAATGGGTAAACAGGAGGGAGATACTAGGCATACAGGATGCAATATTGTAAGGGGCTCAAGAGTTAGAAAAAGGACATAGGCAAACATGTCTTCCTTTGGATAGTGAATCTTAGTTTTATTTTGGAATCAGACTCCACTGTGCATTTCTTACCAAAATCATATGCATACAATTATTCTAAAAATAGTTATACCCGTGTTTATCACCGAAGAAAACAAGAATTTAAAAGTATTATGGACATTGTGCTATTTATCTTAGAATGAAAAGCAATCATATTTCTGAAAAGTAGATTTCAGGATGTTCAGGAAGGTAAGTATGGACATACTTGCATCTGCTGTTTATCCAGGACTCAAGGTGGAGGAACGCCTTTGACAGAGCAACACCATCACACAGCAACATACTCCACCAAGGAGCACCCCTCACAAAGGAGCGCTTACTATAGAGAGGCACCCTCCACAGGGGAACATGCTCCGTAGAGCAGCTCCCTCCATGAAGGAATAGCTTCCAATCAGCAGTACCCTCCTCAGAGGACACCCTACAGAGCAACACCCTCCACAGAGAAAGAGCTTCCTTACAGCAACACCCTCCTCAGAGGACAGGAACCATCTCCACAGAGCAACAACCTCTACAGAGGAACACCCACCACAGAGAGCACCATTCACAGAGGAACGTGCTCTACAGAGCAGTACCCTTTACAAAGAAACCTTGTCCACAGAACTACAGCTTTTAGAGGATCACCCTTCGTTGAGGAACAGGTTCTACAACACTCTTGATAAAGCAACACCTTCCACAGAGGAACACTTTGTACAGAGCCACACCCACCTCAGAGTAACATCCACCACAAAACAGCTCTCACTCCAGAGGAACACTCTCCACAGATGGTTTGTTTTGTTTTTCTGTTGCTGTAATAAATACTCTACCCAAAAGTGACTTGGAGAGGAAAAGGTTTATTTAATCTTACAACTCCTAGGTCACAATCTATCACTGAGGGAAGTCAGAATAAGAACTCAGGGCAGAAACCTGGAGGCAGGAAATGAAACAGAGAGCACGGAGGAACACTGTTTATTGACCTGCTTCCCTTCCCTTGGCTTGCTCAGCTACATTTGTTATAGAGCCCAGGTCCACCTGCTTGGAAATGTCACAGTCCTCAGAAGACTGGACCCTCCTACATCAGTTAGTAATTAAGAAAATCTCTAGACATGGTCAGAGGTTAATCTCATGGAGGAAGGTCCTCAGTTGTGATACCTTCTTCCCAAGTATGCCCAACTTTGTGTCAAACTGACAAAAAACAAACCACCACAAGAGAGTAACCTGTTCTCTAAATGAGCACCTTCCACAGAGAAACAACCTACACAGGGGAACACACTCCAGAGAGTAACACCCACTACAGACCAACAGTCTCCACCAAGGAACACCATCCTCAGGGCATCAACCTCCACAAATGAACACCGAACAAAGAATAACGTTTTCCACAGGGGAACATCCTCCAGAGAGCAACACCCTCTTCAGAGCAATAACCTATACAAGGGAATATCTTCCACAGAGCAACACACTACATGAGTAATATCATTTATAGAGCAACACACTTTACAGAGGATAACCCTCTACAGAATAACACACTTCATAGAGGAATAACCTCCACAGAGAAGCACCCTGTATGTAGCAATACCCTCTACTGAGCAGCACCCAACACTAAGCAACATCCTCCACAGCAGAACACCATCCGCAGAGCAATAACCATCCACAGAGGAATACACTTCACAGCACAGCACTCTCCATAGAGAACATTCTCTGTGGAACAGCACCCTCTAAAGAGGAGTATCCACCATGGAGGAATACTCTCAACAGAGGATCAATCTTCACAGAACCTATGACAGAACAGTACTCTCTGTGGTGGTGTGAATGAGACTGTTCCCCATAGACTCCAAATATTTGGACATTTTTTCCCCAGTAGGTGGTATTGTTTTGTGGAGGTCTTAGAAAGTGTGGCCATGCTGGAAGAAGCACGTCACTGGGGGTGGGCTTAGAGTGTCCTTAAGCCTTGCCAGATCTCAAATTGCTCCTTTGCTTCCCGTGCCTGCTTGAAGATGTGAGGGCTTAGCTTCCACTCCTACTCCAGCCATCTCTGCTGCCACATCTTCCCGCAATGATGGCCTCTCCCCTTTGGAACCATAAGCTAAATAAACTCTTCATTTTATAAGTTCTGTTGGTCATGGTGTTTCTATCACAGCAACAGAAAATTAACTAATATACCATCCATAGAGAAACACCCTTAGCAATTACAGATAAACCCCAGCCTATGACCACAAAGCTTATTTGCTAAGTTATTTTAGCATTAAGCATTATTCCTGAATGTACAACTTATGTAGTCAACAAACAATAGAAACAAATGAAATAAACTGTGATGGTTGATTTTCATTGTCAGTGTGGTTGGCTTAAGAAGGCTGTAAGGGATGAGTGAAATCCATTCTTCAGTGTCCCTGAGGTATATTTCCTAAAAATGAACAGGACTCTCCCTGATCAATGACTGTGTCCTTTAAAGGATTTCTGATATGATGGCATTAGATAAGGAGTGAGGGTGGGAGTTGGGTTTCTTTGAAGGAAGTAGATCACTGAGAGTCATGTCTTTGAATTGTCTTGTTCGACTCCTTCCAATGTTCCCCTTTCTTTGCATTCTAGGTTCTCATGGGACAAAACTAACAACAATAAAAGCTCTGAAGGACTAAATAGTATAATTTATTGGCAAGGTGCTTCTTGATTATGATACTATATACTCCCAAAGTTTAGTTGCTTGGAAAAATATAAACATGAAGATATGTGAAATTACATTTTTCTTTTTAAACATACTTTTATTGATTCTTTGAGAATTTCATACAATGCATTTTGGTCATATTCAGATCCCCTCTCCATCCAAACCTACCCTTCAGGTCACTAGTATCATTTTTGTCTTTTTAAAGCCTATTTAGTTTAATTTGTGTTCCCCAAATGCTCTTAGGTGTGGGTCCAAATAATTGTTTAAAAAGTTTCTAAATTTTAAGGTTCATGGCTTTATTTTCTACTTATCTAATGCTTGATATAAAGTTCAGTCCCCAAGTATATGTTGTTCACATTGCCCAAGAAACTTAACTAAAATTTCAGAGAAAGAATAAAAAATTAGCAAATACCTATAAGAGAAGAATTCTTAATTTTTCTCCTGATTATTATTACCACAAACTTGGAGGTCTGAGAAAGTCACCCCACACCCACTCACAGATGACTTAACAGCCTTGTTACCATAACTGCCTTGTTCCTAAGTGTCAGAATGCTATCAGTGATAATGCCTTACTGCAGAAACAGGTAGCTCACAAGACTTCTAACTCCACAGCATCTAACACACACTGCAGGCACACAGATAAATCTCATGTTACGCTTGGTCACAAAGAAATGATCTTCCTAAAATAAGGGACTCTAGATAGGCTGACTAGACTCAGTGGATGGACTTGCACTGGGGAATGGCTGGGAGCACTGACAACACAGGGGACAGTAATGAGGATGACAGAGTACATGGGGTCCAGTTGCGGGGGCGGGGGAGGCTATGGGAGGGTGCCATTTGGGATGCAGGTACAAAGATAAGATAGTTTTTGGGATGTTCTATATGAAATACACAAAAAATCAATTAAAAAAAAGAATTAGACTGTGTTGTCCTAAGAAGCACGAGGAACTATATCCATTGAAACCATCCCTAAAAATCATGTTAAGATGAGTCACTGGAGCTTGCTGGGCACATGCAAAATCTAGTCACATGTTTGACCCATTTTATGCTGCTTCAAAAGAAATTGTGTCTCAGAGTGATTTGCACCAGACCTTTAGACATGAGAAAAAAATTTGGAATTTCTTCTTGAGACGCATATTGCAAAGTAGGTGTATTGATTTTATCTCACTCAGGCAAAATTGGTTATTTATTTTTATGTATGACCATTATAAAATAGGGCTGAGCTGCTGTGCTATGATCAAATAAGAATGATCTATAATGTTTTCCCAGGTATTGAAGCCAAGTCGTATTGAGGTCAGCAATGTTAGACAATTTTCAAACACAGTGGTGATGGAATACTTTGCTGTGGACTGCACATAGGAATCTGAGCAGTAACTTCGGCCATTAGGAAGGTAAGCCTCATTTCTGACATGATAATACTGCGCACTTATATGACCAGAGTACACTTGTGATTTTTCAGTCTATTTGTCAATTTGATGATTCCCGAAATGAATAATCTACTGGTTCCATATTTGGTACACACACACACACACACACACACACACACAAATATAGGCATACACACATAAATATAAAAACATACACGGACACAAATATACTCATAAACACACATACATATATACATATGTACAAACATATATATAAACATACAGACACATATACTCAAATGCACATAACACACATTCACAAATGCACATATATTCTAGCTAACACATAGGCACACACATGCACACAAATATACACATGAACACATACACTTGCACACACATAGCCATAGAAACACACACAGGAAGACACACAGCCTACATAAATCAGCTTATTAGTGTCAAATGTCTTTGACTTTCAATGTGTGCAAGGACAGAAAACCTAAAATTGTGTTCAGTGAGATATTATACATGTTTTGGAGATTATAGAATATCTGATTTTATAATTTAACACCTTAGCATTCAAGATGAGGGAACCTCAACCCCTTCCTTCTGCTGACTATTATCTTTCCCACATTCCCAGATGGCTCTCTGCCACTGAACAGCACTGGTGTGTCCACAGCTCTCCCGCAGGTATAAGGACCAAGTACCACTTCTGTTCACCCTGTTTCAGCCTGGTGTGATTCCTCCCACCTTGTTCTGTCCTTCTTGGCCACACCTTCATTTCCAAGGGAAAGTCACTAATCCGTACCTTGTCTGTCAGTTAATCTCTTGTTGACATCCTAACTAGCTTCTTCCTAGCAATAAGGAAAAGTTCTAAAGATCCTGTTTATTTAATAATCTGCTGGTTTATTTCAGTCTCCCCACTGCTATGAAAACTCCCTGAGGCAGGATCCTCACCCGAGTTTACTATTCAGTCTTAAGATGTGAACAATGCCTAGGGCCAAGTAGCACCTTAATTCATATTTTGTGAAAGAAGAAAAATGAGACAAAGAAAAATAAGAAAAATCAATAGTGCTTGACGTTCAGAGTGGAAACATCAGAGATATTTGCCGGTGAAATAGTAAGGAGTTTGTACACATTGTAGAGACGCGGAAACAAAAATGCTATGTGGGTTGGGAGAGGGTGTTGATGAAGGAAAGATTGTGAATTTTTGGAAAAAGTCAGGACATCTTCATAAAGGCAATCTTGTCTGCATTCTTACCCTACATCCTGTGTTCGTGTTTTTTCTGTGGCCAAAGTAACTGTGCAGTTAAGATTAATTCAAGCCTCTTAGGAACCTAGACTCAAGAGCTCCTGTGTGAGTAATCACCAGAGTCCTCTAAAATTCAAGGCAGGGGAGACAAAACACATGATAATGGAAACAGAGATGAGACAGAGAGACAGGCAGAAGAGGAGGGGTAGGGGAGAGAGAGACAGAGAGACAGATAGAGAGACAGAGACAGAGAGACAGAAATTTGAACACATGTGCCTATAGAACTTAAAAAATATAGGAAAGAAACCAGATGTGTTGGTATACACCTTTAATCCCAGCATGAAGGAAGCCAACGTGGGCTGATCTCTATGAGATTGTGGCCAGCCTGGTCTGTATAGAGAGTTCTGGGCTAGCTGGGGCTACAGGGAGACCCTGTCTAAAAAAAAGATAAAAATAGGAAAGAAAATAAATATTCCTTTTGAGTTCCAGAAGGAACATAACTCTTCCACTGCAATTTGAACTTTTGACCAGCAGAACTCTAACATAATGAGTGTATTGAGATGATGTATTAATAATTTGTTTCATCATTAATGTCACTAATAAAAGTCCCACTAAAGATGGGTCTCAAAATATATTTCCTTTTCTCCTTTTAAATTGATTTTCTGAATGGAAATGATGGACTTGCAATCCAGAAAACTTGGAAAATGCAAAAGTACCTGTAAGAAAATAAGATTCCTGTTTAATTTCATTACCCAGGGAATCAAATATTAACATTATGTGTTTTCATTCATAAATGGCCTCTTGATCAATGAAAGCAGGGAAGACGAATATTAAATCACTCTGCCATATTGAAATGAATGCTTAGTTAATTTTTAAATTACAAGTCATATTAAATTTAGTATTAATTCTTCAGTCCTAAATGTAATATATCTAAGTGTGAAGTAGTAGATCTAAGTGTGATGAAGCCTTTATTTACTGCCCTCCCATTTACCTAGATAAACTACCCTTTTTTAAAAATACTTTATTTTTATTTTATCTGTATGAGTGTATTGCCTGCATGTTTGTGAGTGCACCCATGTCATGCAATGCTGTGGAGGTCAGAAGAGAGCTTCTGATTCCCCTGGAACTGGAGTTAAGGATGGTTTGTAGCTGCCATGTGGGTGCTGGGAATCAAACCTGGGTCCTCTGCAAGAGCAGTCAGTGCTCTTAGCCACTGAGGCATCTCTCTAACCCAATAAATTAATCTTTAACAATCCTGGGCACAACCCACACTTTCCTCTTTCAGGATGATGATGTCACCCCAGAGCACAGAGCAGTGGGGACAATGCTCACTCTGTCTTAGTGGGTTACATGACTCACAAGTCCTTTCCCTTGCTTAGAGCTTAAATCACCCCCCAAACTGTGGCAGCAAATTGTCAAGGCCTCTTCCAGCTCCAACTTCCTACGGTTGTATTTAAAATTCTCTAAAACAATCCTGTGTTTTTTCAATTTTGATTGATCTCATTTTGTTCTTAAGGGACTCTTATCTGTGTCTTCCTATCACACACTGGATGGATTTCATTTTTGAATGAGTTAAAGAAATCATAGCTTTCTCAGAGACACCGAGGAGACTGTGAAGAAAGGCTTACCACAGGAAATTTATCAGAGCTGACAACATTGTCATCTGGTCATGAACTAGAAGCATTTCCAAACTGTCCCTTAGATCTGGGACTTCATTGTAGGCAGGGAGTACAACAACCAACCATATTTAAATTGTTTCTGTATATACCAACTGGTTTAGGGACAGGAATAATTGGGGAATTAATGTGAGTAATTACCTGGGATGGCATTGGAGTTAGGATCTATTGGAAGCTCAGATCTGGGTGCTGCAATGGGATGTCAGCAATTACTGTAAATAATTAGTCATTTTCTGCAAAGAATATAATTTTCATTCTGAAGGTATAAAGTTTTCTACACTGATACGATTAGTCTACATTGTATATATTTATTTACTTGCCAAATGGTACCCCTAATGATGACAGCTTTAAGTGACCAATTGATAAACAACAATAATAAAACAATATGAATGAAAAATACAATAATATCTTGCAGTATTTTTATAATTTTGCTGTGCATAATTATAGTAAAATAAAAATGTTACCAAAGAAATAAAAATTTCCCCATAGCTGTATCAATGGAAACATTACCAGGTAGTTGCTCATGAATAGTTTTAAATTTAAATTTTTATGTGGGGTATAGCATCTTAAAAGTTATTGAAATTAGATTTATTAGATATGTTGCTAAAGTAATAAAAATTTGATATGTAAATATTTACAGCATTTACATTTGAGCTTACCTTTCTCCTATTTCCTGTGATATAATATATGGTATAATCACTTAAGGTACAGTTTTCAGAGAGTGGCAGGTTGAACACCTTAATATTGTTCTTTCTCTTTAGCTACATGAATAATTCAACAATATTGTCTCATTTTTCTCCAAATGAAGCTGGTAACTGTATGTAAACACCTCCTTTATTGTGAACATTGGATGAGATGTGTGCAGTATTTAAATTTAAAAATATTTAAGAATGTGACCATTTTCTTCTGAGAAGTTAATAAATATTAGTAGTTATAATAGTAATATAAATGTCTGACAATTTCTTCCTTTCTGATTAATGTATATACTAGTTTAGTGGCCCAGTGAATCAAAATTGTAACATTGATCTGTGGTCTGAATGGTCCCTGTATTTTTAATCTCCCTTCAATTTAATAAAACCCCCTGTATCATTTACATTAATCAATTATGTAGTAAATAAATATTTTATTTTGAAAACTGCAACTGTGGCTTACATTTGCCATGAGAATACTTCTTTAGTCAGAAACTGAAAATATGGTTAATATTTGGGTGTTTCATAATAGACCTGTTTACTCATTTCCATGGTAACAATTCTCTTTCATTCTTGAAATAGACTATGATGATTTGCATATGTGGGGGCAACAGAGACCATAAGGCTCATACTCTACCTTGACCAAGTCATCTTAGTATACTATTATAGAATAGTATACTTATAATAGTATATGTACTAAATAGTATACTATTCTATATAGCTCAACAAAAGCACACAGATGGTAAGATGCAAGAAGATGGTGACAGAGAAGAAAGGTTCATTTGCAGATATTAGATATCAGAGGGGCTAGAAAGCTTTAGCTTGGTTCTGAAAAGTAAGGATGAGTTTGGAATTCCAGGGAGAAGGAGAAACATAGTCACATTTACAGAGGAATGGAAGTGTGGAATGGCAGACAAAATGTGCATGATATTAAGTGGGGTAAGGGAGAAGAAATGGATAGATGGTGCAAAAGGATCATGTGATAAGTCTTGGTTATTCCTCTTCTCAACACATTTATTTACAGGAAATCTAGTTTTCCTTTCACTTGGGAAAGCCATTTAGACTTATCATGAAAAGCAAACATGCATCCTCATCTGTTAGTTTCCTGTCATGACAGGCAGTAACACATGAGTTCCATTATGGCTGATGCTCTGTGGTAGAGGCAGGAGGGAATGAGAAACTTCAAGAACTAAATCATCCTGTTTCAGTTCTCCTGTTGATTCCTAGTGGAGCTTTATTCTATCTCTTGTTCTGAGAGCTGAAGTCACTATGTCCCTTGGGGATTTCTTATCCTGTGTACAGTCCCATACCAACCACAACCTCTCATTCTTCCTAAAGGGGTTAGAATTGCTTCAGTGGGAGCTATTGTCTGTTTGTTATCTATTTCTGGAGAATTACTCAAACATGCCACCATACTCCTTGTCGCTTTTCTTTTTGTTGTTGTTGTTTTTTTTTTTTTTTGGCTATGTTTCAAGTCATGTAAAGTGCTCTTGTGAGAGGTTCTAGAAAGTTCTAAGATACCTAGAGAAGCCGTCAGAGAAGGCTGTACACAAATTCATTGTTACAGTGTCCCTGGCCAAAGCAAGAAGTTGATTTTTCAACAGTAATACTACAGAGGCCAGAAGAGCTGCTATACAACGATGGGCAAGCAGTCCTAGGTCTTTCTCCCAAATGGAGCAAAGAAATGTTGATTTCTGAACCTCAATTTTCAATCAGCTGAACTGGGGACTATGGAATCTGTCTTTTAAAATAGCGCCTATTCTAAACCTGTACCTATTATTCCATAATGATTCTTGTTTGGTGGGTTTCTTTCTTATATTCAGGATCTCTGATACATAGCAAAATAAATAAATAAATAAATAAATAAATAAATAAATAAATAAATAAATAAATAAAAAATACATAACCTTTGAAATAAGAGAGGGTTTTGAAAACATGCTTTAGGAATATGAACATGCTGGCAAACAAGACAGATATGATCAAGGAAAAACTGAGTCCATAACGCAGCTGGAGAGGCAGTGACCTTTCACAGAAAATTTATGGTCAGATATTAATTGAGTGGTGGGTGGAAGCCTGACTGTAAATCACAGTAAGGAGTAGAGGAGACTCCTCAGATTGATGAGAGGTTGAGGAAATTTTAGTGTTTACAAACTAGTAAATGATCAAGTCAGAATAAAATCTTCATGTATGAAGTCCTTCTTGGGCTTCTGTTTTCTTCAAAATACTTCATTCCATACCTATGTCAACATGTGTGATTTGTATCTTAGTGAATTTAAAATAAACCTTTTACCAAGCATAACTTAGATTCAGAAAAATGATGTGCAAATTATATTTCAATCGACAGATTTCACCATACTGAGCTATGCAAAATTTTATGAAGTCAACAAATTTAAGTGATTCAAAGTTCTCATCAACCTCTTTCCCATTTGTCATCTGTTCTCTTAAGAATAGCTATTATGCTGACTAAATAATTACTTTTACCTGATTTTAAGTCTTGGGTATAGAAACATAGAGCACATAGCATATACTTTTTATTGCTTTTGTTTTGTGCAACAATATATTTATGAGATATGAAAAGTGTAACAATAGTTTGTTATTTTTATTGCTATTTAGTATTTTCATTGAATAGGTATTTATGCTAGATAAATTCTTAAAATATTCATTTGACTTATTCATTTGACTATGGATGTTTTTAGATGTTATTTTCAGTTTAGGCTTATTAAATATAGTGTTGTTTGGCAATATTTTTGTGTATGTCTTTAAGAAATATATATATTTCCTGTTGGTTATATTCTTAAAAGTATATTTTAGAATACAATGCATAAATGTATTTAACTTGCTAGATTCTGCAACACTGGTGGATACTTTACTATCTGTACATTTGACTTTAACTAAGATAACAGTGCAGAGCTGTAGGGAAGCAAATTGATAGTTTTCAAATAATCATTACTGAAACAATTAGATACATGCATGAATAAAAGAAATCTTTATTCTTCCCTCACTCTATATAGAAAATTAATAGTCTGTATATGGTAGTAAATAGTTAAATTAAAAAATAAAATTTTAAGAGGCAGTATTACTAAGCTGGGAATGGTGATATTTCCTATAGTCCCAGCAGCTGGGGGGCAGCGACAGGTAAGTCATGAGTTCAAGGTGTGGCTGGCTATATAGTGAGAGCCTGTCTTAAGAAGCCAAAGACATACCAGCCAACAACCATTAAAGAAGTTTATTAGAGGGTATTTTCATGACTTGAAAAGAGAAAAAAAATCTTGTCTTATATAGATGGATTAAGTAATCCATATTTCATCCTAGCAGCATATTTTTAAAAAATAATAAAATATATGGCTGGAAATATAGGCCGGTGTCAGAGTCTAGGACTTGCCAAGTGATTGTCAAGCTCTAAGTTCAATTCCAAGAAACAATTTCATAAGGAAAAGAAATCTCGATGGACAATACAATGCAAACCTAAAATTCAAGCTGGAATCAGATGCCGCTGATTGTTAAAAATCCACTGGAAATGAGTCAGTGCCCTGGACACTCTTACATGCTCGTCATCATAATAAGAACTTGTCAAACATGCTTTCCATTATTTACTAAGTTGGAAGATCTTCTCCTCAGTGTGCACCCAACCTTGGACTCACACTGAAATAAGTACCAGGCTGTTAGCAATTTTATTTCTAATAGCGTCAACATGAAACAGCACTGCTGCTTCATCAATAGCACTGGAGATGAATATTCTCTGTTTCAAATTATGCAGTAGTGTACAGCAAAGATCAGCAAGCTTTTTCTTCAGGGGAGAAGAGGAGGTTCTTCAGTAATGAAGAGGAACCTTGCAGTGGGTGGAAAAGGCCATGCTTTGTCTCTTTGCTTTTTCGTTTGCTATGCGGGTTTTGCCTTATGATTATAGTCTGAGTTTTGCATATTCTGTGCATTCTTCTAAAGTACATTACATTTCACACTGGAAATTGTTTAAAAAATAAAGACTCATCAAAAATTTATCAAGAGCCTGTATATTAGAACAGATGGGGGACTACTTGTGAGTAAAAAGACAAAAGAATATTCCATAGTAAACAGAACTTTGGCAATGATATAAAGTTAAATTCATGTTATTCTCACAACTCTTTCAAAAAATCACTCTTGTGTCCTAAAGAAATGAAAAGTAAATAGATTTAGTGTTTGGATGGGAGCTCTGTGAAGGAAAACATTCCTTAATGATAAAGCAGCTCAGTGCGGAAAAGAGATAAAGGCCTTGGTTGTTTTTTAATTCAAAGGGCTGCAGTATTCTCTAGTATTACTACACAGCTGTCCCCTTTAACCCATGGAAGACTAGTTCTAGGGTTCTTAGGGGATGCCCAAATCCTGTATAGATTTTGTTGTTTTTTATTTTTATGTATAGAAAAGACGTGCCTTTTTCATCTTAACTAAGTGTGTGTGTGTATGTGTGTGTATATGTGTGTGTACGTGTGTGTGTGTGTATATGTGTATGTGTGTATGTGTACATACATAGAAAGAGAGAGAGAATAATTGAAATTTGAGGTGGAAAACAAAACCAAAGTGAAATTTTTTCCTTCACAATTATACTGAAAGAATATCCATTCGTGCTATAGATCTTAACTTCAGCATGTGATTTTTTTTCACTGCTTATTAAGAATCATCACATTTTTGCAGAGGGAGTATTTTACAAATTTCCCCCGGCACATCTGAATTGCTGCTAGCTTCTCTAGTCTTGCCTTTTGGGAAAATTATCAAACAAAATAAGGATCACTTGGATGTAAGCATTTACAATTCAGGGACAAGTAGATAGGTATCCAAGGTTGTTCTGAAGTGACTAATGGGCGAATGCACACTGGAATCTCTGGATAAGGGAATGATTCATGTACTGGGCAGGCAGAACAGAATAACACAAGATTTTTATCATGCTACTAGGAAGGGTACACAATTTAAAACTTACAAATTGTTTATTCATAGTATTTCCCATGTAACTATTTTGGAATAGTAATTTGACAAAAGCAATTGAAACTGCCAAAAACATATTAATGAATAAGGGAGACCACTGTGACAGAGTCTAGTTGTCTGAAACCCCAAGTCATAACCCATTTTTCTATTGTTAAGGTAGCAGTGTAGAAACATATTGGATTGAGTCAGTGCTATGAAATTCTCCTTATCCCATTCTTAGGAGCAGTGGCTGTATTCTTGGAAGCCATCTCCATCCAGGATAGCAATATTCAGGATAGATTCTCCCAAATTCTCTCCAATTCAAGGAGGAGGTACAGAGCTGAGGTGTGACAAGGTACAACATCATCAGGAGTTATTCTGCCTATGGACTCCTAGCACCTTAAATGATCTCATGACTCTTCTCTCTGCCTTAAGAGATTTCTTTTTTACTGTTTTAGCAGATCTCTTGCCATTCATCTTTGAATCAATCTTAGTTATTGACCATTTTCATGGACAATTAACTCCTTGACTTGCTTGTTTCTCTGGGTAGCCTTATCCTTATTGTTTTCATTTACATTGTCTGTGGTCTACTCATTTCATCATTTCTGAGCTGCCTACATCTGGCTTCATACATGATAAATTAAAATCCTGACTCCCTTGACTTAGCATGTCCACTATAGAGGAGCATTAAATGCATGTGGAGAACATAAAGTTTGGTGGCACTGATTTTTGTACTAAGTATCACAGAGAGCCAGAAAAAGGGTTAGTCAGAAATGTGTTAGAATCATGAAAAGAGAAGAGGCATTTAAAAGGTAGCTGCTTTGAAATGTGGTGAAGAGTACTCACAGATGTCCCTCAAGCAGAGTTGCTGAGGGGGTGTGACGAGGGTAGGCATTGTTTGGAAGAGCTTGTTAAAGAGTGATAGAGGACAGCTTCCAGAAGGCAAATGAAGAATGAACAGGTTAACGGTGAGTCAGTTGTCCAAGTGTCAAGATAAGGTTCTATTTCTCACAGTGCCAGAGAATTTAAGTCCTAAAATCAAAAGTTTAACTTGGGACCAATAAGAACATCAAAATGTTTATCTGTATAATTTGTGTTAAACTGATTGCAGCATATATAATAATGATATTGCAACCAATACTAGGAATACACAATAGCAATTTGACAGAAAGTTCATTGATGAGATAATATGAGAAGTCATGTAGACAGTAAATGAATGAATGGATGGTGGGATGTTTATGTCAGGTCAAAGCAGAGAATCCAGCTGAAATCACTATGTCACTGTGGACTCCGTGAACCTTGGGAGGAATGTTTCCATGTCACCCTCATAGCATCACCTGCATAACAGCATCATGATGTTTTTGTCCATGATTTGTCTTTCAACAAATATAAAACTCTGGACTCATACTGAGGATTCACCACAAAACTTCAAGCACAGAACTTTCATTCAGGACTTGTGGTAACAGAGACTTCTCTGAACAGCTGACAGATCCATTATGTAAGTCACTGTTACAAAGGAAAATGCAGGTGGCCAGGAAACTATGTGACCAGGCAACTCTTCTGGAGTCAAGGCAGGGGCTTGTGAGGAGGTGATAGTTACGCTCAATCAGCCTTCTTTAGAACTCAGCACGAAAAATGATGTTGTTCTTCAATATCCCTCCTAGTCCTTGATCATTCCATCCCTTGGGACTTGTCCCTTGGTTCCTCATGATATATGGCCTGAAAATTTTCTTGGAGTAAGGAAGGCTCCAGGCAGATTAGAAAGCTGCATGGCTAAGTCATTTTTATATAGTCCCTGAAACCTATCATTTATTTCATGGCCTCATAAACATTTTACTCAAACACTGAATGGAGATGTGGAGATAAGAGAAGTCTATTGCCAGTAGCAATTCTCACTCTGTGGTCTAATATACCTTTACTTTATTATCAACAGCAAATGTCAGTAACCACGAGTTCCAAGCATTTTCTCATCCTGCTCCAACAAGCCTCCGTGTCATTGTTTTCTACTTCAGATAGATTTCTTTTTCACGACACAGGTTTCTTCAGTCTTCACTTACCATCCACATCAGTGGAATGACTAGCTTTATATGGGTGTGCTTCATCAGAGTAGATACCTCTTTTGATTAGTGATTTTGCTTCTGTAATCCTGGGCCACAGGTCCACATTTGTGCAAGGGAAATTTATATAGGGATTCCTAGGAAAACATTGCTATATTCGGGGAAGAGCAATAGCCCTTAGGGGGGCAGAGAGGCGTAGGTCAGAGTGAGGAGAAAGGGAAGGACAAAAACCAGAGGAAGTACCACCAAAGGTGAATGTTAAATACACGCTGGGCTGTGCCGATAGTCTACTCTTCACTTAAGAACTCAGTATTTTCTCAAAAGGAGGGATAAGAGAACATGCCTGCAGTAGGAAATTATTCACTTGTTCCCAAAGGTACCCATGTCTTGAATCCTAATAACACCTAATATGTTAATCTTCATGACAAAAGGGACTTTGCAGCTTCAGTTAATGCTCCAGAGGTAGAGATTATCCTGGATTCTCTGTGTCAGCCCATTGTAGACACAGTGAAGGAGGGTGGTGGGCTTGATGAGTCAATAAAGCAGGTACAGTGTGAACAGGTGAGAGGGTGCTCCTGCTAACTTTAGAGGCAGAGGCATCCATATACCAAGAAACACTTGGAGACTCTGGATCTGGACATATAAGGGTGATTTTCCACTACAGACTCTGGATAAACACATTCTACTGACAAATTTCATACTTCTGATCTTCTCGGATATAAGAAGCAACTGTTCATTGTTGTAAGCCACTCCATTTATGACAATAAGACACTAATACAAATACCTCCAGTCATCCCAACTTCTGTCTCTTCTTCTGGTCCTTCCTGTCATTTTCTCTAAAATATTACAGTTTTCATGTACACTAGCATTCACTGATACACATTTCCATAGCTCAAAGGACCACAGCTTGGAAAGAAGCCCATTATTGATTATTAAGGACAATGAACTATTCAGCTGTTTTGGTTTCTATACTCATGAGTAGTGAGGATTTCCTCTCTTCTAGGATCACATGCTGGGAAATCAGTGTGCTGATAAGTTCACTTTGTCAACTTGACACAACTTGGGAAAAACTGAAAAATTGATTTGATCAGATTGGCCGTGACCTTATCTGTGAAAACTGTCCTGGATGGATATAGGAAGGCCCAGTCCACTGCAGGTGGTGTCATCCTTGGCAGGAGCCATGGGTTGTATAAGAAAGCTAGCTGGGCATGAGCCAGAGAGGCATGTGAGAAACATGTCTCCATGGTTTCTGCTTCAAGCCTCTGCCTTGAGTTCCTACTCTGATTTGCCTCAGTGATAAACTGTAACCTGGAAGTGTAGATGAAATAAAACCTTTTCCTTTTTAACTTCCTTTTATTCGTGATGTTTATAACTGCAAATAAAGCAAACTAGGACACCCAGGATAAAGAAGTGATAGGTAACTTTGCGTTCTTGGCTTATTCATCATGGAACAGTAAGTTTATGTTTTCATGCAAGCCTCTCAGCAAAGAGACTATTTTAAAAATTTTGAATTCAACTTATCAATTATAGCTTCTCTAGCTCCAAGGGAACTTGTGGGGAGGGACTCGTGTACTGCAAGAGGCAGAATGAGGTAGAATCGCTGTGGAAGGAATGACAGCCAGTCCAGAGGGATTGGATCTTCCTCACCTTCATTTCGAGTAGTCACCTACTCTCTTTTGGCCTCTGTATGCCAATCTTCCCATACCTGTTGTATTAAGCAAAAAGCCTCCTGAATATAATCAAAGCATCAATTTATTTTCTTCTCTAGTTGTCCCAGTTACATTGCTTAGGAGGCAGAAAGTTCCTTTTCCTCTTACTCAAAGATAGACTCAGCAGGTCTCCACCTTTTCTGATCTCTGAATTTATTACATATTCTACCGTCAGAGTCACAAAGCAGACATCTCAGCATTCAGGCTGTTCAGTTCTGGGAGGAGTCAAACTTATGCACTGTTAGCTGGAGATTGACCGGTAGGTGGTGAAGATGTGGCAAGTTCTCAATTCTTCCCTTGATTTCCCTCTAAACTTTCAGTTTATAAACCCTTCAGGGCTGAGTCATAGTGAAGGAGCCATGGTCAAGGGGTGGAAGAGAAGCTTGTATTTGGAAAATGTGTGTAGGTTTTATGCCCTCTGAGACTGGCCAATGTTGACTTAAGTTTATACTTGATGTAGAAGACATCTAGTTAAATTTGAATTATAAACACCCATTTATTTTACTATTCTTGCATCTGATGCAATATTTGATACTCAGACCTAATTGTAATTTGTTGTTCATCTAAAGTTCAAATGTGTCTGATATCATTTTTTTTGCTCTATCGAGCCTATATTTTAAAACATTCCTTGTTGTTATTGTTGCTTAACTTTAATTGCTGTTTTAAGTGATTCTTCCTATGCAGACAGAAATATTATGACTGTGTTGTTAAGGATTGTTGTATTGACTCTACAGTTCTATGATGGATAAGGTCTGCCTACCCCATGCTACTGTATTGCTATGGTTAATAAGTGTTTGGGAAAAAGAAACATTCGTGGGACCTTTGTCTTGGAAAACACTGTAGATGACTGATTTTCTTTTCTTGCCTTCATTCCACTCATCTGTGCTGCTGTGCTACTATCTCTCAACTTTATAATGTACAGTCTATATTCAGATGCTGGTACACAGTACTTCTTTACTTGAAAGTTACAAGTGTTCTACAGACACAGGAATCACATTGAAGCCTCAAATCTGAGGTAGAGAAGACATCTCTGTACTTCTAGGCAAAGAAAGGCCTCCTTATAAAGAACTGTGGTCCATTTTTTTTTTAATTCAGAGACCAAACTCTCTTATTCTTTGCGTGTCTATGACTAGCTTTTCTTTCTTTTTTTTGTAAATTTTGTAAATTTTCACTGTGATATGGGAGTTCACACTGATACATCTTGTCTGTTGTACTTTACTGATTCCAACAATCCAACAAATTTTCTAACATCATCCTGTCCATTTGAAAAAAACAAGGTCACTGGACTCATAAGATTGCTCAGCAGATAAAGGTGCTTGCCACACAAACCTAATGACTTGGGTTCAATCCCCAGATCCCAAGGTGGATGGAAAGAACCATTTCCTAAAAGCTGTCTTTTGATTTCCACATGTGTGCCCTATGCCTATGGGTACACACACAAAAACGCACACACAGATGATGATGATGATGATGATGATGATGATGAACTGTTTTACAGGCATTATAGACTACTTGCACACATACATAGCCCTTGGGAGAGCATGCACAGGATCTGTGCAGTCTCAAGCCAGAAAAATAAAGCCAAAAAAAAAAAAAAAAAAAAACCAAGATGGAACAAGGAGGTAGATAAGAAGTCCCAGCCCTAGATAGAGATCTATTGGCATTTGATGGCTGCTGAGAGAAAGTCAGTTTTCTTTAAGGGTGTGATGCTGGGTAGGTTAACAAGGCTCCGGGGGATGGATCCACACACAGGAATATTTGGAGAACACTAATTAGACTAGAAAGGCCTTCAAAAATAGTAGAGAACTTGAAGTGAAAGGAGGGAGGAGGTGGGGACTGATCTGAGATCATAAGAGGGTATGAATATGCTCAAAATACATTGCATGAAACTCTCAAAGAATCAATAAAATATTACTAAAAATGAAAACTTAAAAGCAGAGGTTGGCACAACTGACTTCTAAGGTCTGTCTTTGTACTAGGTTTCTGAACTTCTTTGGGATGGATTTCCTTCTCTTGTTCTGAGTCCTGTCCCCTGAGATGCTACATGTTCTTTTCAGTTACTCAAATTGGTTCTGGTTGTGAATTTCTTTCATGTTGAATATGATAAAGCATATAAAGAAGCTCAATTATTTTTAATATATTTAAATATTTGTTCACAATGAATGCATCTTTTTTAAAAAGTGAATTTGAGAAAATATAACCCTTTCTAAAATCTCACCAAGACTCTTATTTCTTCCAATATTAAATGGAAAATCCTTGGTAGAGCATTCTCACATTCTACAATGTGGATCTTGCTAACTCTTCTTATTTTTCCCACAAAATACATCTATACGTTTATTTGGCAGTGAAGGGTGCAGGTATCACAGCAGACATGTAGAAGTCAGGAAAACTTGTCAGAACTGGCTCTCTCCTTCCACTATGCGGATTCAGGGGATAACGTAAGCTGTCAGGCTTAGGAACAAGTGTCTCTATCTGCTGAGCCAATTTTTCAGCATATACCATCGTTTTAGTCACTATATTGGCAAGTAACAGGCTACTTCATAGTTCTATCTTGTGCTTACTCTGTACCCTTGTCTTCAAAGTCCTGGCTTTCACCCAGTGGCAGAATCTACTCAGATTTTAAAACTCATCACTTGTAAACAGATTTTGTTAAGGCTTTTTAGGGCCTTTTTCCTGGAGAATTGTGGCACTGTCCTCATCTTAGTTGATGCTTGCAAACACTTCTGGAATGACATTCCATAAGAATATCCTGAAAAATACCTTTATCATATTTGATTATTTAAGTGCCTCTTGCTACTTATCCTAAGTTATTTGAGGCACGATTCATATTCTTTTTTCTGAAGCCAAAGGGCCAGTTCCCTGTGTAGTATGGCTGACTATGTAAGTGACTCAGTCACTTGCTCACGTGCTCAGTGTGAGATGGGATAACATTTTTTTCTGCTAATATTGACAATATTTGCCAAAATTCTATTTCAAAGATTTAGAGGAATTGTAGAGTTGTATAAGAAAAAAATCTTAGTCCTTTATGATCTTTGGCTACTAGACAAAAATGAAAACAAGCTAGAAATAATAAAACAAAAATCTAGTTCACTCAGAAAGAAAGAAAGAAGAAAGAAAAAGAAAGAAAGAAAGAATATATATTAAGAAAGTTTTTTCTGAAGAAGAGTATAGGATATTCCTTTAAAGCTAGCATCTCACTTTATCGGATGGCACGTATCTTGCTCTACAATTATCAAGCCTTGATTTCTTTTCTAAATTCATAAATTTTTTAGAATATCTCCTTATTTTCTTCATTTCTAGCTAGTTGCTAGAGATGCCTCTTACTGTTGCTTTTACAATGACTTGGTTAAATGATATCTTTAAGTTTTTATAGAACTTCTAAGACTTTATTCTTTCCTGTCACTATATTAACATATTATTAATTGTACACAATATAGAGGTTTCATTATGGCAAGTCACACATGTCCGTACTGTCCTTTGACCACATTAGCACCCTGTGGCCTCTCTTGTGCTGTCTCGTGGACAAACCTTTCCTTATCTCTCCTAACCATAACCCTTCTACTTTCATGTCTTTAAGCAATCAGATTCCATATATGGGGGGAAACATGTAATTTTGTTTCCAAGTCCTGTTTATTTAATGTAATATGATGATTCCACTTATTTGATGATCTAAATGTATGGCATAGGCTGAATATGAAATGAATAATGGTGGGAGGATTCATGAAAATACAAGAAAATCGAGCTCAGCCTGACAGCTTGCGGGGAGCTGCCTAGAAAACCAAG
Source organism: Nannospalax galili (assembly GCF_000622305.1). NCBI lineage: Eukaryota > Metazoa > Chordata > Mammalia > Rodentia > Spalacidae > Nannospalax > Nannospalax galili. The sequence continues at coordinate 835,299 of NW_008346555.1, read as the reverse complement.
GTTTTAGGTAGAGAGTACAGCAGAAGCAGCTGTCTTGTATACCAGGAATACAGACCGTATCTCTAGAAACAACTCTGGGAAGCAAAACACAATTTTATACCAATTGGTTCCAGTTGGCCAAAACTTGATTAATAACTGAAGCCTCTTAATTTTTACATTTGCTTCAACTTAGGACCAAACAAAGTCCTAAAAGTATGTGATGCCCTCCCCCACATCACTTGCAAAGGACTTCACACATTAGACAATCTTCCTGTAACTTCCCTTGTATCCGCCTCCACTAGGATGTTTCTGTCCTCATCTCCCTTACCCTTACCCTGCTTTGTGCTATTTTAACCAAAGGCCACAGACTGGGAAATTTATAAAGAAAAGGAATTTATTTCTTTCATTTCAGAAGACTGGTATCTAAAGTTGAGGTGTCTGCAGATACCTTTTCCCATAGCAAAGGACAGAAGACAAAAGAATAAGAGAGGGAAATAGGGCCAAACTCACTCTTTCATTGGGAACCCATTCTTGAAATAATCCACTTTTGCAGGATCAGTTAACGTGCCTTCATGAACTAATTGCTTCTTAGAATTTGGAGCACTGTTTCAGGGCCAGTAAAATGGCTTAGCAGCCAGTGCAAACACATGTCACCGAGTCTGAAGACCCGAGTTCAAGTTCCAGAACCCACATGGTGGAATGAGAACCAACTCCCACAGGTTGTCTTCTGATTTGTACTCTTGCATTGTGGTGCATTGTGGCGTGCGCGCGCACGCACACACACACACACACACACACACACGTGATACATACTATTGCAATGAAGATTAAACGTCCCACAAATGAGCCTTAGAGGGCCACAGTACCCTTTTCTTACTTCCTAACCTGCCTTTGAATCTCTCCAAAATCCAAGTAGCGGTCCCTAACTTTCTTGCTCCAGAAGCTCTAAATAAATCACACTTGCCTTTCAAATGTTTGGTTTTCATTTTTTTCTATAAGTTGGATGGTCAAACCTTCTTTCTAAGAATTTAACAAGTACTGGACACCTTAAAACTCATTTATTTTTTCTGCAATTAAGTCACATAGAAACACAACCAGGATTAACTGAACAATTCCTCTTTTTAAATGGCAGCAGGCTATATTTAGACTGGTAAGTCTCTGATTTAACATAATAGCTCTTTCCAGTTGTTTCTCTTTTGTTCTCACTGATCCTGATTACCTCATCACTAATTGCAGTTTTAATTATACTCTCACCTTCCTCAAACATCAAGAACCTTTGTAAGAAAAGAAAAAATGTAATTAAATTCCCTGTTTATAAAGGATCCCCAAGTATGCTACATTTTTATGAATCAGCATCTCCTAGTGTTTCTTCATGATTATGTTGCCTGAGAGATGAGAAACTCCAGTGTAGACGGCTCAAAGAGCAAGGCCGTGCAGCTAAAGGGAGGGGCACAGGCACTCTGAAAGCAGCCGCGGAACAGAATTGCAGTGCAGCTTCATCGTTCTCCATGGCCAATGACATCCTTGAGTTGCTACCCCAGCTATTTTGAAATCACCTTAGTCCTGAGGATCATGATCTTGAGGTCTACTCACAGCAGGTCTCTGACTCCTATATTGTTTAAACAAATGGAAATACCCCAAATGCTATAACACTGGGGATTCCAGACTATTTGTGCTTAATTACCAATGACGACTGCATTTTCATCTTTCTGAGAGAGTGCTTAAGAGAAGATGAGTTTTGTCGAGGTGGAGTTGTGAGGCAGAGAACCACTTACTATATGCTTGCATTATACTTTGTATAATTTTCCTTAGGAATTTTATGTGCATCAGGGTTCACAGATTACAAAAAGAAGTAAGGTTCTAGAGAGATAGCTCAATCAATAAAGGGTTTGCCATGCAAATACAAGGACCTGAGTTTGGAATCCACATGTAAAAAGCTGAGCACAGTGGTGCACATGTATAGTCCCAGTGCTGGCAAGACAGATAAAAAAACCCCAGAGGCTCACTGGTTAACCAGTCTTGTCAAAATAGAGAACTCCAGGTTCAGTGAGAGATGTTGTCTCAAAAAATAAGTTGCAGAGCTACTGAGGAAGAAATCCAGTGTTCATTTCTGGCCTCCATTCATGTGTGCATATGTATTCTAACACACATGCACATGCACACATGGACATATACACACATAAACACACATATACACACAGGACATGTTAAGGAAGGAGGGAGTCTAATGTTTATTTCATCAGTGAAAACATTTTGACTCTAGTGTGTGTCTTGCCTGTATTTGGCTATAAATAAATTGGGAAAGGTTTCTGTTCTAAAGGAGGATCCACATGCACATGCAGCAGAGATCGAGAACTCTATATTTTACCTCCATGTACCACTTCCTTTTCCTATTTTGATTCTGCAGAACACTCCTCAAGCCCTTCAGAGCCAAAATACTCCTTCTGGGTTCTCAACTCTGGGGTTCTAACTCCAGCCTTCACGTTTTCTTCCTGAAACTAAATAAGACTCTTTTCATTCCTTTGGGAATAAATTCCAAATCAAATTATGCAAAGGGGTTTAGGGAGTTTTAAAAGTTCTGCTCTTTGCGTACAAATTTATATTTTTACAGTGGCCTCTTGAGAAATGCTGTTTTCTCTCCCGATATGAAGTTAAAGCACTGTAGAAGGCCAGAGATATCTACAAGGCTGTTTCTTTCCCCTAAATGATATCAACAACATTCCCTACCTATGCTAAGCCCAATGATGATGTCATCAAGGAGAACTAAATGTGGTTCCTGGAAGCCTGAAGAGCTCCTTCCTCAAAACATCAGCTAAGAAACCCACAGTTCCCAGCACTCAGGAGTTAGAGGTGGGCCAGAAACCCACAGTTCCCAGCACTCAGGAGTTAGAGGTGGGCCAGTCTCTGTGTGATTTGAGGCCAGCATAGTCTCCTTAGCAAGTTCCAGGCAAACTGTGGCTACAGGGGGACACTGTCTCAAAAGAACAAAAAAGAAAGAAA